>NC_069503.1:91302615-91602615 GCF_027579735.1 Bombina bombina
CTAATTATGTACTGACTGATACCCACACAAACATAGCTGTATGTCACTAATTATGTACTGACTGATACCCACACAAACATAGCTGTATGTCACTAATTATGTACTGACTGATACCTCACACAAACATAGCTGTATGTCACTAATTATGTACTGACTGATACCCACACAAACATAGCTGTATGTCACTAATTATGTACTGACTGATACCCACACAAACATAGCTGAATGTCACTAATTATGTACTGACTGATACCCACACAAACATAGCTGAATGTCACTAATTATGTACTGACTGATACCCACACAAACATAGCTGAATGTCACTAATTATGTACTGACTGATACCCCACAAACATAGCTGAATGTCACTAATTATGTACTGACTGATACCCCACAAACATAAACAAGACACCAAGTGCAGTTTTACTAATCTTAGTGCTTTCCCATTGCTCATCTGCAGTCCCAGATAACAGCTTCTCTCCTAGAAAATAAAGAATAAAAGAAAGTGTTGGGCCCCATGTGTAATATTTTACCACAACCAGTTCTTGACAGCAGCAGAAGGAAAGCAAAAAATGTCTTATCGATTTGAGTCTCCCGCACTTCTGCTTCCTCACTCAGCTCTCTGTACCATGTGATCACTGCAGTCACGTGACTGCTGTGATGTCAGAGTGTCCTTTAGAGGGATAGAATCTAGCCGCTACCCTAGACCCTTCTCCGAAGTTCCTGATGTGTGAGAAAAGATAAGCAGATGCTGTAGTGTCAGACACCCTCCTCTATTTCTTGTAGCTGGGCAGCTGTTGGTAAGTTATGGCAGTTCTGTGCTTTCTAAATATATGCAAAACTGGCTGATCATTTTTATAATTCTGCTCAGCATTTACACTGGGTATGTGATAGGAATCACGCAGAGATACAAACAGGCTCTAAATTAAGCAGATTTCCCAAACATTTTTATTAAATAAAATGAAGCAACATAAATATTAGTGAATGCTTTCCTTAGTACTTTGTGTTGTGTGTTTGCATAGATATATGTTCATGAGCATGTGTATGTGTGTATATATGTTCATGAGCATGTGTATGTGTGTATATATGTTCATGAGCATGTGTATGTGTGTATATATGTTCATGAGCATGTGTATGTGTGTATATATGTTCATGAGCATGTGTATGTGTGTATATATGTTCATGAGCATGTGTATGTGTGTATATATGTTCATGAGCTTGTGTATGTGTGTATATATGTTCATGAGCATGTGTATGTGTGTATATATGTTCATGAGCATGTGTATGTGTGTGTATATGTTCATGAGCATGTGTATGTGTGTATATATGTTCATGAGCATGTGTATGTGTGTATATATGTTCATGAGCATGTGTATGTGTGTATATATGTTCATGAGCATGTGTATGTGTGTATATATGTTCATGAGCATGTGTATGTGTGTATATATGTTCATGAGCATGTGTATGTGTGTATATATGTTCATGAGCATGTGTATGTGTGTATATATGTTCATGAGCATGTGTATGTGTGTATATATGTTCATGAGCATGTGTATGTGTGTATATATGTTCATGAGCATGTGTATGTGTGTATATATGTTCATGAGCATGTGTATGTGTGTATATATGTTCATGAGCATGTGTATGTGTGTATATATGTTCATGAGCATGTGTATGTGTGTATATATGTTCATGAGCATGTGTATGTGTGTATATATGTTCATGAGCATGTGTATGTGTGTATATATGTTCATGAGCATGTGTATGTGTGTATATATGTTCAGTTCATGAGCATGTGTATGTGTGTATATATGTTCATGAGCATGTGTATGTGTGTATATATGTTCATGAGCATGTGTATGTGTGTATATATGTTCATGAGCATGTGTATGTGTGTATATATGTTCATGAGCATGTGTATGTGTATATATGTTCATGAGTATGTGTGTATGTGTGTATATACTGTATGTTCATGTGTGTGTACTGATTCTTGTTGTTAGTAAAGACCTTAGTAAGTGTATTCTGCACCTTCAGCTGCTGCTGTTTATGTCACATGATCACAGACTTAAAGGGACAGGGTCCTGTACATTTGGTTTTCACTTAAAAGAACCAGAAACCCTAAATGTTTTTTACTATTTAAATTTACTTCTATTATGATATTTGCTTCATTCTTTAGATAAACTTTCTGTAAACAGCAGCAATGCAATACTCGGAGCTAGCTTAGCACATAAGGGGAGCCAATTAGACATGTGCACAGAGGAAAGATTCTGATTTTTTTCAAATTTTGTTTCATAGCGATTCAAATTAGAATGTATTCGTTTCAAATTTGATTCGTAAATTCAGAAGTTCGGTATGTGTTATGTTGATTCAGATGCTTCCAAGTTACACAAACGGAATTATTTCACTGTTCTATCTCACTAAATTTTATTTTTATACTGAATTGTGATTAGTCCATGGCCATTCGAATGTAATGAATAAATCCAAACTAATTTGGATTTATTCATTACAAATGTATTCGGATTAGTTTAGTTTCGTTGCTAGGGTAATTCTGAAATTCAAATCGATTCAAATCTCTGAATTTGGTGAATTTGTCCGCATTTTGATTCAGAACGAAATGAAACGCACGTGTCTAGAGCCAAGAGGCTTGTTTGTGCGACCACTAATCAGCAGCTATGCTTTGCTGCAAACGTCTCCAAAAGAATCAAGCAAATGTGATTATAGAAGGAAATTTGAAAGTTGTTTAAATCTGATTGACAAAAGTTTAACTTTGACTTTGCTGTCCCTTTAATGTGTTTCTAATGACTTGTTTTACCGGTGTATAAAATAGTATAAAGTGTATGGGGAATTTCACCTTTAGGTTTTTTGTTATGTAAAATAACTGTTTGCTCTTTCTAATTTATTTTCATTATCAAATAGTAAACAACCTTTTTTAATTACCTGATATAAGACACCAGCCCCTACTTCGCATATGTAGAATTTCACATTATATAAAAATATGAGTCTGTTATTGGCTGATAGTTGTCACATGGTACAGGAGTCTGTTATTGGCTGATAGTTGTCACATGGTACAGGTGCAGAACAAAATATCAGAAAACAATCTATTGCTCTTTTGAAATCAAAGGCCTAGATTTGGAATTTTGTCGGTAAGGACCCGCGTAGGTAACGCCGGCTTTTTTCTGGCCGCACCATAAAAATAACTCTGGTATTGAGAGTCCACAAAAAGGCTGCGTTAGGCTCCAAAAAAGGAGCGTAGAGCATTTTTAACGCAGCTTCAACTCTCGATACCAGAGTTGCTTACGCAAGCGGCCAGCCTCAAAAACGTGCTCGTGCACTATTCCCCCATAGGAAACAATGGGGCTGTTTGAGCTGAAAAAAAAACTAACACCTGCAAAAAAGCCGCGTTCAGCTCCTAACGTAGCCCCATTGTTTGCTATGGGGAAACACTTCCTACGTCTGCACCTAACACTCTAACATGTACCCCGAGTCTAAACACCCCTAACCTTACACTTATTAACCCCTAATCTGCCGCCCCCTCTATCGCTGACCCCTGCATATTATTTTTAACCCCTAATCTGCCGCTCCGTAAACCGCCGCTACTTACATTATCCCTATGTACCCCTAATCTGCTGTCCCTAACACCGCCAACCCCTGTATTATATTTATTAACCCCTAATCTGCCCCCCTCAACATCGCCTCCATCTGCCTACACTTATTAACCCCTAATCTGCCCCCCTCAACGTCGCCTCCATCTGCCTACACTTATTAACCCCTAATCTGCCGACCGCAAAGCGCCGCCACCTACATTATAGCTATGTACCCCTAATCTGCTGCCCCTAACACCGCCTACCCCTATATTATATTTATTAACCCCTAACCTGCCCCCCACAACGTCGCCGCCAGCTACCTACAATAATTAACCCCTAATCTGCCGAGCGGACCTGAGTGCTACTATAATAAAGTTATTAACCCCTAATCCGCCTCACTAACCCTATAATAAATAGTATTAACCCCTAATCTGCCCTCCCTAACATCGCCGACACCTAACTTCAATTATTAACCCCTAATCTGCCGACCGGAGCTCACCGCTATTCTAATAAATGGATTAACCCCTAAAGCTAAGTCTAACCCTAACACCCCCCTAACTTAAATATAATTTTATTCTAACGAAATAAATTAACTCTTATTAAATAAATTATTCCTATTTAAAGCTAAATACTTACCTGTAAAATAAACCCTAATATAGCTACAATATAAATTATAATTACATTGTAGCTATTTTAGGATTAATATTTATTTTACAGGCAACTTTGTAATTATTTTAACCAGGTACAATAGCTATTAAATAGTTAAGAACTATTTAATAGTTACCTAGTTAAAATAATTACAAAATTACCTGTAAAATAAATCCTAACCTAAGTTACAATTAAACCTAACACTATACTATCATTAAATTAATTAAATAAAATACCTACAATTACCTACAATTAAACCTAACACTACACTATCAATAAATTAATTAAATACAATATCTACAAATAACTACAATGAAATAAACTAACTAAAGTACAAAAAATAAAAAAGAACTAAGTTACAAAAAATAAAAAATATCTACAAACATAAGAAAAATATTACAACAATTTTAAACTAATTACACCTACTCTAAGCCCCCTAATAAAACAACAAAGCCCCCCAAAATAAAAAATGCCCTACCCTATTCTAAATTACTAAAGTTAAAAGCTCTTTTACCTTACCAGCCCTGAACAGGGCCCTTTGCGGGGCATGCCCCAAGAAGTTCAGCTCTTTTGCCTGTAAAAAAAAACATACAATACCCCCCCCCAACATTACAACCCACCACCCACATACCCCTAATCTAACCCAAACCCCCCTTAAATAAACCTAACACTAAGCCCCTGAAGATCATCCTACCTTGTCTTCACCTCACCAGGTATCACCGATCCGTCCTGGCTCCAAAATCTTCATCCAACCCAAGCGGGGGTTGGCGATCCATCATCCGGTGGCTGAAGAGGTCCAGAAGAGGCTCCAAAGTCTTCCTCCTATCCGGCAAGAAGAGGACATCCGGACCGGCAAACATCTTCATCCAAGCGGCATCTTCTATCTTCTTCCATCCGGCGCGGAGCGGGTCCATCTTGAAGCAGCCGACGCGGATCCATCCTCTTCTTCCGGCGACTCCCGACGAATGAAGGTTCCTTTAAGGGACGTCATCCAAGATGACGTCCCTCGAATTCCGATTGGATCCGATCAGCCAATCAGATTGAGCTCGCATTCTATTGGCTGTTCCGATCAGCCAATAGAATGCGAGCTCAATCTGATTGGCTGATTGGATCAGCCAATCGGTTTGAACTTGATTCTGATTGGCTGATTCCATCAGCCAATCAGAATATTCCTACCTTAATTCCGATTGGCTGATAGAATCCTATCAGCCAATCGGAATTCGAGGGACGCCATCTTGGATGACGTCCCTTAAAGGAACCTTCATTCGTCGGGAGTCGCCGGAAGAAGAGGATGGATCCGCGTCGGCTGCTTCAAGATGGACCCGCTCCGCGCCGGATGGAAGAAGATAGAAGATGCCGCTTGGATGAAGATGTTTGCCGGTCCGGATGTCCTCTTCTTGCCGGATAGGAGGAAGACTTTGGAGCCTCTTCTGGACCTCTTCAGCCACCGGATGATGGATCGCCAACCCCCGCTTGGGTTGGATGAAGATTTTGGAGCCAGGACGGATCGGTGATACCTGGTAAGGTGAAGACAAGGTAGGATGATCTTCAGGGGCTTAGTGTTAGGTTTATTTAAGGGGGGTTTGGGTTAGATTAGGGGTATGTGGGTGGTGGGTTGTAATGTTGGGGGGGTATTGTATGTTTTTTTTTACAGGCAAAAGAGCTGAACTTCTTGGGGCATGCCCCGCAAAGGGCCCTGTTCAGGGCTGGTAAGGTAAAAGAGCTTTTAACTTTAGTAATTTAGAATAGGGTAGGGCATTTTTTATTTTGGGGGGCTTTGTTGTTTTATTAGGGGGCTTAGAGTAGGTGTAATTAGTTTAAAATTGTTGTAATATTTTTCTTATGTTTGTAGATTTTTTTTATTTTTTGTAACTTAGTTCTTTTTTATTTTTTGTACTTTAGTTAGTTTATTTCATTGTAGTTATTTGTAGATATTGTATTTAATTAATGTATTGATAGTGTAGTGTTAGGTTTAATTGTAGGTAATTGTAGGTATTTTATTTAATTAATTTAATGATAGTATAGTGTTAGGTTTAATTGTAACTTAGGTTAGGATTTATTTTACAGGTAATTTTGTAATTATTTTAACTAGGTAACTATTAAATAGTTCTTAACTATTTAATAGCTATTGTACCTGGTTAAAATAAATACAAAGTTGCCTGTAAAATAAATATTAATCCTAAAATAGCTACAATGTAATTATAATTTATATTGTAGCTATATTAGGGTTTATTTTACAGGTAAGTATTTAGCTTTAAATAGGAATAATTTATTTAATAAGAGTTAATTTATTTCGTTAGAATAAAATTATATTTAAGTTAGGGGGGTGTTAGGGTTAGACTTAGCTTTAGGGGTTAATCCATTTATTAGAATAGCGGTGAGCTCCGGTCGGCAGATTAGGGGTTAATAATTGAAGTTAGGTGTCGGCGATGTTAGGGAGGGCAGATTAGGGGTTAATACTATTTATTATAGGGTTAGTGAGGCGGATTAGGGGTTAATAACTTTATTATAGTAGCGCACAGGTCCGCTCGGCAGATTAGGGGTTAATTATTGTAGGTATTTGGCGGCGACGTTGTGGGGGGCAGGTTAGGGGTTAATAAATATAATATAGGGGTCGGCGGTGTTAGGGGCAGCAGATTAGGGGTACATAGCTATAATGTAGGTGGCGGCGCTTTGCGGTCGGCAGATTAGGGGTTAATAAGTGTAGGCAGATGGAGGCGACATTGAGGGGGGCAGATTAGGGGTTAATAAATATAATACAGGGGTCGGCGGTGTTAGGGGGAGCAGATTAGGGGTACATAGGGATAATGTAAGTGGCGGCGGTGTGCGGTCGGCAGATTAGGGGTTAAAAAATTTTATTCGAGTGTCGGCGATGTGGGGGGACCTCAGTTTAGGGGTACATAGGTAGTTTATGGGTGTTAGTGTACTTTAGAGTACAGTAGTTAAGAGCTTTAGAAACCGGCGTTAGCCCAGAAAGCTCTTAACTACTGACTTTTTTCCTGCGGCTGGAGTTTTGTCGTTAGATGTCTAACGCTCACTTCAGACAAGACTCTAAATACCGGAGTTAGGAAGATCCCATTGAAAAGATAGGATACGCAATTGACGTAAGGGGATCTGCGGTATGGAAAAGTCGCGGCTGAAAAGTGAGCGTTAGACCCTATTTTGAGTGACTCTAAATACCGGCGGTAGCCTAAAACCAGCGTTAGGAGCCTCTAACGCTGGTTTTCACGGCTAACGCCAAACTCCAAATCTAGGCCATAGTAAGTTGTATTGCATTTTATTTTTATTATTATAACAAACACACAAATATGCAGGTCTGATATTTTAGAAATTAGCATAAAATCTTATATTTTAGGCTTTTGCAAAGTATGGATTTATATTAAAAAAATAACTGAGCAATATGGTTTGTGTACGTGTATATAAGTATATATTATATATATGGAAAAAGTTGTTACATATATTTTGGGGGCTTCTTTTAAATATAAATAGTAATAAAATGAAAAATTACAAAATCTCACAGTTACAGCAATTTATATGTGTAGAATAAAATATAGTCAGAAGAAAGATAATATATTCTAGAAAGATTAGAAAAAAAATATTAGATAATACAGTTAGTGAACAAACAATAAAGGGTCAAATTATTAGTATTGAAATCTTCAGTATTGTATCACATAAGTATCTAATATATAGAGAATGAAGGTAGCACACGATTTCAAAGGCCGAACCTTTTATTAGAGCAACGTTTCGGGGCTCCTGCCCCTTTCTTAAGCTAATTTACAACTGACACACACACCCTTTTTAAAGGGTCAAACATAAAACAGGAAACCAATTACAAAGCAGGGGTGTGTCTAGCAGGTACTTCACATCATCACATATCCTGTGGAAAAAAGAAAAAAGCCAACACATCATTTTTAACCCTTTTCACCCCTTAACAAGAATTGGACAACCTATTAAAAACAATTGCAGCAAGTCACCAACCATATAAACTCTATTGCATCAAAAGCAGATACCAAAAAATACATTGAATAAACAGCACTTAACACTAGTGATGATCATTAATTTATATGTTACATGTTGGTTATAGCAATGGAAAGAGATCAAACTCCCTGTTTAACCCCTTAGGGTGTAGAGTGTTAAGAAGCCAAATCCACTTAGCTTCCCGATTTAGTAAGTCCCTATGCCTGTCACCTCCCTTGGGTCTCTTGGGAGCACTGTCTATTACCAAATACCTAAGCTGATTAGCCTGGTGCCCCATTTCTGCGAAATGGGCCGGAACTGGCAAGTGCAACATTTTAGTATTACGTATGGTTGACTTGTGTTGGCATATGCGGTCCCTTATCTTTTGGGTGGTCTCACCGACATATAGTAGCCCACAGGGACACTTAAGCGCATAGACAATGTAAGCTGAATCACATGTGTTATACCCTTTAATCTGGTATTTCCTCCCTATATATGGGTGTGATATAACTCCGCCCTTAATAACATTGTTGCACTGTGCACACCCCAAACAAGGAAATGTGCCTTCCTTGGGTTTTCCAAAAAATTGTTTATGAGTATCACTCCTAGGTGTCTCAGACATGGCATGTACCAACTTTCTGCCTATCGTATGCCCCTTTCTATATGAGGCCCTAGGGACTTCCCTAAATTCCTCAATCTCTGGACAGGTATCTTGTAAAAGATACCAATGTTTTTTTTATGATATTATATACTCTCTTGCTCAGGGTACTTTATGAGCTAACAAAATTCATTCTTTCTCCCTTTGCTGTATTCTTTCTTTTACTATTGTTTATTCTGACTGGGCAGTTTTTCAGAGATTCCTCTATAGTAGTTAACTCTTGAGCATCATAGCCTCTGCTGACAAATTTACTCTTCATGCTCTCAGACCTATCACGTCTAATAAGTGGATCAGATACAATTCTGTCTAGTCTTAGTAATTGTGACCTAGGCACACTTTGGAAGACTCTTGGGGGGTGAAAACTGTCTCTGTGCAGAAGTGTATTTCTATCAGTGCTTTTAACAAAAATGTCTGTTGCTAATCCTCCCTCTTTTTTGTACACCATTGTATCCGAGAATTCCACTTTCTGCATATCCATCTTGCTGCTAAATTTAAGAAAGGGAACTGCATTTTCTATGCAGTCCTTAAATTCCATTAATGTCTCTGGGGGGCCCCGCCACACGATGAACAAATCATCTATGTAGCGGTGCCACCCCAGACAGTATTTGGAAAAAAGTGGATTGGTGTAGACATGCCTTTCCTCTATGGCATCCATCACCAAACAGGCATAGGATGGGGCCACATTCGACCCCATCGCTGTGCCGTTTTTTTGCATATAGAAATGATTTTCAAAAAGGAAGATATTGTTGGTAAGTACCAAAGTTGTAAGTACCAAATTGATTTCCTATTTGGAAGTGTGTGCGAATCCTATTTGCTCTCTTTATATATACCATTACCCTTAAGGGATATCAGCACCACAAACTTCACAAATTTTCTACATATATATCAAGGCTGCTCCTAAATAAAACATCATGTCCTGTGAGACAGGAGTATTCGCTTACTCTGAGGATGAAGCAGCAAGGATTGCCACCCTGACGCTGGGGGCCAGAGATTTCCTCACAGCGCCCGGCAACCTTGGCGTTTCATTCTGACATACTAAAGCAAGAATGTCCAGGGTATGCGTATGTTTAGGTAATTTATTGCTTTTATTTAATATTTTTTATGTAAAAATGAGAACAATGTCTTATTCAGTTAAATAAAAACCTTTTTTAAATACAGTTTTGGTTATTATATTGCAAATCAGGACAAGTAGATTGTTATGAGGGACAAGTAGATTGGGCTCCCGCTTTAGTCCCTTGGACAAGTAGTTTTTTTGGAAATTTCCACACCCCTGTAAAACATCAGCAGAAGAACCAAAATGATACAGCTGCCTGAAGAACTTTTCTACCAAAAACTGCTTCTGAAGAAGCAAATACATCAGAACGGTAGAATTTAGTAAATGTATGCAAAGAAGACCAAGTTGCTGCTTTGCAAATCTGATCAACTGAAGCTTCATTCTTAAAAGCCCACGAAGTGGAGACTGATCTAGTAGAATGAGCTGTAATTCTCTGAGGCGGAGTCATACCCGACTCCAAATAAGCTTGATGAATCAAAAGCTTTAACCTGATCTTTCCTAGGACCAGAACATATAACATACTAGAAGTCTTCCTGAAATATTTAGTAGCTTCAACATAATATTTCAAAGCTCTTACCACATCCAAAGAATGTAAGGATCTTTCCAAAGAATTCTTAGGATTGGGAGACAAGGAAGGGACAACAATTTCTCTACTAATGTTGTTAGAATTCACAACCTTAGGTAAAAATTGAAATGAAGTCCGCAAAACCGCCTTATCCTGATGAAAAATCAGAAAAGGAGATTCACAAGAAAGAGCAGAAAGCTCAGAAACTCTTCTAGCAGAAGAGATAGCCAAGAGGAACAACACTTTCCAAGAAAGTAGTTTAATGTCCAAAGAATGCATAGGCTCAAATGGAGGAGCCTGTAATGCCTTCAAAACCAAATTAAGACTCCAAGGAGGAGAAATTGATTTAATGACAGGCTTAATACGAACTAAAACCTGTACAAAACAGTGAATATCAGAAAGTTTAGCAATCTTTCTGTGAAATAAAACTGAAAGAGCAGAGATTTGTCCCTTCAAGGAACTTGCAGACAAACCTTTATCCAAACCATCCTGAAGAAACTGTAAAATTCTAGGAATTCTAAAAGAATGCCAAGAGAATTTATGAGAAGAACACCATGAAATGTAAGTCTTCCAAATTCGATAGTAAATCTTCCTAGAAACAGATTTACGAGCTTGTAACATAGTATTAATCACTGAGTCAGAGAAACCTCTATGACTTAGCACTATGCGTTCAATTTCCATACCTTCAAATTTAATGATTTGAGGTCCTGATGGAAAAATGGACCTTGAGACAGAAGGTCCGGCCTTAACGGAAGTGGCCAAGGTTGGCAACTGGACAACCGAACAAGATCTGCATAAAAACAACCTGTGTGGCCATGCTGGAGCCACCAGCAACACAAACGATTGTTCCATGATGATTTTGGAGATCACTCTTGGAAGAAGAACTAGAAGCGGAAAAATGTAAGGATGATAACACCATGGAAGTGTCAGCGTATCCACTGCTTCCGCCTGAACATCCCTGGACCTGGACAGGTATCTGGGAAGTTTCTTGTTTAGATGAGAGGCCATGAGATCTATCTCTGGAAGACCCCACATCTGAACAATCTGAGAAAACACATCTGGATGGAGAGACCACTCCCCTGGATGCAAAGTCTGATGGCTGAGATAATCCGCCTCCCAATTGTCTACATCTGGGATATGCACCGCAGAGATTAGACAGGAGCTAGATTCCGCCCAAGCAAGTATCCAAGATACTTCTTTCATAGCTTGGGGACTGTGAGTCCCACCCTGATGATTGACATATGCCACAGTTGTGATATTGTCTGTCTGAAAAGAAATGAACGGTTTTCTCTTCAACAGAGGCCAAAACTGAAGAACTCTGAAAATTGCACGGAGTTCTAAAATATTGATTGGTAATCTCGCCTCTTGAGATTTCCAAACCCCTTGTGCTGTTAGAGATCCCCAAACAGCTCCCCAACCTGAAAGACTTGCATCTGTAGTTATCACAGTCCAGGTTGGCCGAACAAAAGAAGCCCCTTGAACTAAACGCTGGGGATCTAACCACCACGTCAGAAAGTGTCGAACATTGGGATTTAAGGATATTAATTGTGATTTTTTTTATAATCCCTGCACCATTGATTCAGCATACAAAGCTGAAGAGGTCTCATGTGAAAACGAGCAAAAGGAATCGTATCCGATGCTGCTGTCATGAGGCCTAAAAATTCCATGCACATAGCCACTGAAGGGAATGACTGAGACTGAAGGTGCCGACAGGCTGCAACCAATTTCAAACGTCTCTTGTCTGTTAGAGACAGAGTCATGGACACTGAATCTATCTGGAAACCTAAAAAGGTGACCCGTGTCTGAGGAATCAAGAAACTTTTTGGTAAATTGATCCTCCAACCATGTTTTTGAAGAAACAACACTAGTTGATTTGTGTGAGATTCTGCAGAATGTAAAGACACAGCTAGTACCAAGATATCGTCCAAATAAGGAAACACTGCAATACCCTGTTCTCTGATTACAGAGAGTAGGGCACCTAGAACCTTTGAAAAGATTCTTGGAGCTGTTGCTAGGCGAAATGGAAGAGCAACAAATTGGTAATGCTTGTTCAGAAAAGAGAATCTCAGGAACTGATAATGTTCTGGATGAATCGAAATATGAAGGCATGCATCCTGCAAGTCTATTGTAGACATATAATGTTCTTGCTGAACAAAAGGCAGAATAGTCATATAGTCACCATCTTGAAAGTTGGTACTCTTGCATAACGATTCAAAATTTTTAGATCCAGAACTGGTCTGAATGAATTTTCCTTCTTTCGGACAATGAATAGATTTGAATAAAACCCCAGACCTTGTTCCTGAAAAGGAACTGGCATGAATACCCCTGAAAACTCCAGGTCTGAAACATACTTCAGGAAAGCCTGAGCTTTTACTGGATTTGCTGGGATGCGTGAGAGAAAAAATCTTCTCACAGGAGGTCTTACTCTGAATCCTATTCGATACCCTTGAGAGACAATGCTCTGAATCCATTGATTTTGGACAGAATTTATCCAAATATCCTGGAAAACCTTAATCTGTCCCCTACCAGCTGAGCTGGAATGAGGGCCGCTCCTTCATGCGGATTTAGGGGCTGACTTTGGTTTCTTAAATGACTTGGATTTATTCCAATTTGAGGAAGGCTTCCAATTGGAAACAGATTCCTTGGGGGAAGGATTAGATTTCTGTTCCTTATTCTGACGAAAGGAACGAAAACGGTTTGAAGCCTTAGATTTTCCCTTAGGTTTTTTATCCTGGGGCAAAAAAACTCCCTTTCCCCCAGTAACAGTTCAAATAATAGAATCTAACTGAGAATCAAAGAAATTATTACTTTGGAAAGAAAGAGATAGTAATCTAGACTTAGATGTCATATCAGCATTCCAAGATTTAAGCCACAAAGCTCTTCTAGCTAAAATAGCTAAAGACATGGATCTAACATGAATTTTGATAATATCAAAAATGGCATCACAAATAAATTGATTAGCATATTGCAGTAAGCAAACAATGCTAGATGTGTCAGAATCCAATTCTTGTTGCGCTAAATTTTCCAACCAAAAAGTTGATGCAGCCGCAACATCAGCCAAAGAAAATGCAGGCCTGAGAAGATGACCTGAATATAAATAGGTTTTCCTTAGATAAGATTCAAGCTTCCTATATAATGGATCCTTAAAGGAAGTACTATCTTCCATAGGAATAGTGGTACGTTTAGCAAGAGTAGAAATAGCCTCATCCACTTTGGGGACCTTTTCCCAAAACTCTATAGAAATTGCTGGTAAAGGATACAATTTTTTAAACCTTGAAGAAGGAATACATGAAGTACCTGGCTTATTCCATTCTTAGAAATCATATCAGAAATAGCATCAGGAATAGGAAAAACCTCTGGAGTAACCACAGGAGGTTTAAAAACAGCATTTTAACGTTTACTAGTCTTAACGTCAAGTGGGCTGGCTTCCACAACATCCAAAGTAATTAACACTTCTTTTAATAAAGAATGAATATACTCTATTTTAAATAAATAAGTAGATTTGTCAGTGTCAATATCTGAGGAAGGATCTTCTGTATCAGATAGATCCTCATCAGAGGACAATAAATCATTATGTTGTTGGTCATTTGAAATTTCATCAACTGAGTGAGAAGTTTTAAAAGACCTTTTACGTCTATTAGAAGGCGGAAATGCAGACAAAGCCTTCTGTATAGAATCAGTAACAATTCTTTAAAATTCATAGGTATATCCTGTACATTAGAAGTTGAAGGAACTGCAACTGGCAATGTACTATTACTGATGGACACGTTTTCTGCATGTTTATCATGACAACTATTACAAATGACATTCGGAGATATAATTTCCACAATCTTACAACAAATGCACTTAGCTTTGGTAGAACCGATGTCAGGCAGCAAAGTTCCAACAGATACTTCTGAAGCAGGATCAGATTGAGACATCTTGCAAAATGTAAAAGAAAAAACAACATATAAAGCAAAATTATCAATTTTCTTATATGACAGTTTCAGGAATGGGAAAAAATGCAAATAGCATAGCCCTCTGACATAGAGAAAGGCAAGAGGCAAATAGCGAAGATAGAATAGATAGAGGCGCCAATGGTGCAGATCAATGAGGAATCTCAAGGGTTATCAATAAGAGATATACACAGGGTACTCACTTGTAGGAGAGGTAACCAGTTATGCCTATAGGAGCAGGCTGGATTTCTACAGCAGCCCAGCTAGCTGATCAAGGCCCCAACAAGCAACTCCAGGGTGCAGGGAATCAACAGGTCCAGGTTAAAGACCAGAATAGGTGTACAGGCAGGATGGTAGACATAGGGCAATTCACCCTATTAGTAGCGTAGCACCAAGATATGATAGACTCTTAAAAGTTGGTAAAATAAAAACAAATTTATTTAAAAATTGTAAAATACACAACTTCTTATGGTGCCAAATAAAATCTTGGATAAAAGGAGAAACAATGCAACGCGTTTCTCAGTAAAAACCGTTTCATGATGCCTGATGAAACAGTTTTTACTGAGAAACGCGTTGCATTGTTTCTCCTTTTATCCAAGATTTTATTTGGCACCAAAAGAAGTTGTGTATTTTACAATTTTTAAATAAATTTGTTTTTATTTTACCAACTTTTAAGTGTCTATCATATCTTGGTGCTACGCTACTAATAGGGTGAATTGCCCTATGTCTACCATCCTGCCTGTACACCTATTCTGGTCTTTAACCTGGACCTGTTGATTCCCTGCACCCTGGAGTTGCTTGTTGGGGCCTTGATCAGCTAGCTGGACTGCTGTAGAAATCCAGCCTGCTCCTATAGGCATAACTCATTGCCTCTCCTACAAGTGAGTACCCTGTGTATATCTCTTATTGATAACCCTTGAGATTCCTCATTGATCTGCACCATTGGTGCCTCTATCTATTCTATCTTCACTACAGATCGTCCATCATTGTATGCTGTTAGAGAGCTGCCTACCGAACCATTTCTACAATCAAACACGCTTGTTCAGCATTCAGGATCCTAGCTGACATTACATTGGACTCTTTTTTTTTCTATATATTCACCTGTGGTAATATAATATAACATAATTGAATAATTATAATAATAATTTATATTTTTTCTAGTCATTGTGCTATTTATACACTATATATTATATTGTATTTTTATTATGTTATTTACCATCACTTTTTGTCACCTGTAGCGTCTCCTAGAGGATTTTAGTTTTTTTTTTTATATCTCCCTTATTTCCTAACTTTTTTATAAGAGGCAAATAGCAATGGGGTATTAAATTAATGAAAAAAATGTTGGCGCCAACAATATTCGGAAATGACACACTTGCGTCACTAGCGACGCAACCGTCTGTAAGGACCCAGCGTCAACTACGACACCGGAAATGACGAACTTGCGTCAACGGACGTACTGTTTGCGCCAAACAATTATCGCGACAAAAATGACGCAATAAAGTCTAGCATTTGGCGCACCCACAGGCCTAGAACTGCCCGCAATTTGCAAGAAAAAATATAGTCAATTTGAAAAAAAGACTAAAACCCCAGGTAAGAAAAATATTTCTCAATATGTTAATTTTCCCAAAAAATGAAACTGACAGTCTGCACAAGGAAATACATAAACCTGACTCATGGCAAATATAAGTACAATACATATATTTAGAACTTTATATAAATGCATAAAGTGCAAAACCATAGCTGGGGTGTCTAAGTAATAAAAAACATACTTACCAAAAAGACATCCATCCACATATAGCAGATCGCCAAACCAGTACTGAAACAGTTATCAGTAGAGGTAATGGTATATGAGAGTATATCATCGATCTGAAAAGGGAGGTAGGAGATGAATCTCTACGACCGATAACAGAGAACCTATGAAATAGATCTCCCGTGAGGAAAACCATTGCATTCAATAGGTGATACTCCCTTCACATCCCTCTGACATTCGCTGTACTCTGAGAGGAATCAGGCTTCAAAATGCTGAGAAGCGCATGTTAACGTAGAGATCTTAGCACAAACTTGCTTCACCACCTCCATAGGAGGCAAAGTTTGTAAAACTGAATTGTGGGTGTGGTGGGAGGTGTATTTATAGGCATTTTGAGGTTTGGGAAACTTTGCCCCTCCTGGTAGGATTGTAAATCCCATATGTCACTAGCTCATCTATTTCTGCACTAGCTGCGTGTAACACAGTCCACACATCTCCTACTGCCCCAGGTGCCTGCAGCCCTCACATTTCTGTACAGTGCATTGCTTACAAAAGTTCTGCAGCTCATTTGCTCCCTAGTACTTTGCAGTCTGTCTATGATTTACATTCTGTGTGCTCCTCGCACAGACCTGCCCCTGCATCAGTGTACAGCATGGTGACTTGCGAGATCGCACATACCGGAGAAATGATGTGCAAGTGGGTGATGTGGTTACACCATGCTGTACACTAATACAGGGTCAGGTCTGTGCAAGGAGCACACAGAATGTAAATCATAGTCTTACTCCTCATCTAAACTGTGCCGTAGGTGATGCCCCACTAATACATAGTGCACACATTGCCGGTCTCTGGGAATATCGGATTTTGTGAATCTCCATCTGCCACAGCGTTACTGCAAGGTACTTAGAGAGCAAATGTGCTGCAGAACTTTTGTAAGCCTATGCAATGCGCTGTACAGACATGAAGGGTTATTACTAGAGGCTACAAAGTGATCTAACATCACTGGCAATCCTGCGCATGTGCACTTGAGCTAGTAACATCGAGAGAAATACTATGAGCGTATTCTTACAGAAATCAAGGGTTTGGAAAGTACCTTCTTAATCGGAAACTTTACTTTAAAAAAATATACATACAAGCAGTTGTTAGAGATTGGACACAGTGCAAGCACTTTCACATTTAACATACAAATGATTGGGCATTTCTTATTTTCAGTGTATAATGTCCCTTTAAATACTTTACAAAACACCTATATTTAAATCGTTATCCCTGTCCCTTTGTCTTGTCATATTTCTTAGGATTATTCCAGTAGTTATGTAATTACTATAAATGATTTACCTACACTATGACAAATATTTGTGTAATTGTTAATAAGGGCTAAGGCTCATTGTGACTATATTAATAAGTAAACTTGCGAAATTTGACTATCTAATATTTATAAACAAAACATTTAAAGCTGACCCTTTTAATTTAAATATATACAGCTTTACCGGCATTTAACACTTTTGGCTGGGCGATTGAAAGCTCTCTGCGCTGGCGAGATAATTAAAGAATTATCGCCAGTCCTTCTATTTCCCTGGTGGAATGATCTAAAGACACTTTTTACCCTGAAAACAGGGTGTCTCGCTAAGGGGCGTATACTGCATTTTCATATGAAATGTGCACAACAAAATTAGTATTTTAAACATTATACAAAACAAATATTTGAACCATTCTCACAAAAATAAGCAGGGAAAATTATATTGTTATGGTGCATCAAAAATCGTAACAAAATTATTCACCAAAAATCGTATGTTAACAAAAAAGTAAAATTAGTATGTAATTTACACAGGAATAAATCAAATTAAACATGCACAGTGTAAATAGTAATTGTAGTACACTGGATGTGCAAAAATCACACAGAAATTTGAACTTATAAATACAAAATACAAAGCGTAATTGTTGTTTTTTCGTAACATGGGCGTTCCATGGGCGTATATGAAAATGTCTATTCCCAGCGTAATTCTATAAAGATTTTCACACTGCAGATCTCAGTTTTTTCTCTCCAACTAAAAGGTGGTGAGCTTTTCTCAAAACACTCAATTTCCTTATAATCCTAATAGAAAAACACATATATACGCAAATATAGGTAAATGTAAGATGCTGTAAGCAGAAAACAGCGTAATGTGAGTTATATTGGCTGCAGGATTTTAATTTTAAAGTGCTCCCCCTGCTCCCTGCTAACTTCACACTAAGGAACAAAGTTTCCCTATCCAGCGAGCTTCATTACTTTTAATAGGAGCCATCTCGCCACTCGCAGGGACTGCCCCTTTTTTATGATCATTGCACTGGGGCAGCCCTGCAAGAGTCAGCGAGAAAAAGTAGGTTTGATCTGGTGAAGATTATATCATTGAGCCCTTTATATGTTGTGTTTTTTTTACTATTTTCTTATTTTAAAAAAATGCAAGATAATGCAAGTTATAGCAAACCCACAAAACGGCAGGTCTGTTATTTTAGAAATTCTGGTAAAATCTTAAATTTTAGGCTTTTGCAAAGTATGGATTTATATTAAAGAAATGACAGAGTAATATGTTTTGTGTATATGTATATAAGTATATATTTATATGTATAGAAATAAATGTTATGTCTGATGGGGGCTTCTTTTAAATACAAAAAGTAATACAGTGACTAATTACAAAAGCACACAGTTGGTTGCAGAGTACAGCATTGTATATGTGTACAATAAGAAATATATACAGGTAGCCCTCAGTTTACGCCGGGGTTAGGTTCCAGAAGGAATGGTTGTAAATCGAAACTGTTGTAAATTGAAACCCAGTTTATAATGTAAGTCAATGGGAAGTTAGGGAGATAGGTTCCAGGCCCCTCTCAAAATTATCATAAGTAACACCTAATACATTATTTTAAAAGCTTTGGAATTAAGACTTTAAATGCTAGACAGCATTATAAACCTAATAAAATAATCACACAACACAGATTTTATAATTAAACTAAGTTAAATGAACAAAAACATTTGCTAAACAGCATTATAAACCTAATAAAATAATCACACAACACAGACTTCACTTGCATTTTTCTGCAAACAGTTCTTTCTATGCATTCCAATCTGGACTGATTTATAGACAGGAAGATCTTGTTCCTTTGAAATCTGCTTGACAGCTCAGGTCTGGTTAAACTGATTAATTTCAGCTTGCTTGGCTTTGCTGCAACATAAGCGGACAGCTCCACCTACTGGCTATTTTAATAAATGCACTGCTTCTCAATGCTTTTCAATAGCAGTCACATGACTGGAAAAAAAGGTTGTTATTCTGAAACAGTGTAAATTGAACAGTTGTAAAACGAGGGCCACCTGTATATATATGAAATATAATGTATAATGTATTCTAGAAAGATTAGAAAAGGAAACATTAGGAAAAAAAAAACAGTTAATGAACAAACAATAAAAGGATCACATTATTAGTATTGAAATACTCAGCATTGTATCTCATATGTATCTAATAAAATGTTAATATTATACATCTGTTTGCAACTAAGTTATGTTATAATAACAATTTCCATCAATAAAAACATAATATAATGCTGTATCCTGAGATATTTTAGGACACAAAAGATAATACTCCCACACTTAAATAAACAGTTGGTTTCCTCCTTACTTATCCATATGATAATCACACCCTGAGGGGGAGGCAGGGACTCTGTATTCATGTGACACCAGATGAGACAATAGACATCTATATGAGAACAAAAGTCCAGGTGTGACCCTCTCATTGTCTCCCAACTGACAAGTTGTACTCATGTGAGTCACACAGAGAAAGGTGACACTCCCACATTAGTATAAATATCTGTGTAACACTCAGTGATATCACAGGAGGAACCAGAGAGACTTCATACTTACAGAGCTTCTGCTAAACGGTAATATGCAAAACCTGACATAAATCTTTATTAGCAGCCTCACACTGTTGTGTTTTATATAATGATGAGAAAATATTGTTCTGTATTTTGTTATGATAAAGATAAAATATTTCACTTCATATAAGAAACGGAGTTTATATAAAAAAAAGTCCACTGTATTTGTTTAATTTATTATTTTCATGCTGTGTTAATGAATTTATTGTTTAGTTCTTCAATTTAAAAGGCTAATTTAATACATAATGATCTACAGAAGTTTGTAAAATGAATGTTTGTAGCAAAACCAAATCATATTTTCAAGCTTGAGGAGGTCTGTCCAATAATACATGTGTGGGGGTAGTTCCTGTTATCCAATGAACAAGAGATTCTTAAGTATCAGCCAACCAGAATCCTGTATTTCCCTACAGGTTTATAATTAACTTTAGAGCCTAGGTAAACCATTTTCATTTAAAATTATTTTGAAACTGCTATTTAATTCAGTAAAAAATATCAACTGGCCCTGTTGTATCAGTCTAATCACAAATACTTAAGGACCGGGCATTTCAGACAAAAACTTCCCCAAAAGACCAGTGCATTTTTAGCATTTTTTGCCATCACTACATTTCAACAGAAATAGAGCCTTTTTTTATTTACCTATCAAAACTATTTTTTTTTTTAGTAGACAACATAAAGGGGCCTATGTATCAAAGGTCTTGCGGACCTGATCCGACAGTGCGGTTCAGGTCCGCAAGACCTTGCTGAATGCAGAGAGCAATACGCTCTCCATATTCAGCATTGCACCAGCAGCTCACAAGAGCTGCTGGTGCAACGCCGCCTCCTGCAGACTCGGGGCCAATGGGCCGACAGCAGTGATCAGACTCAATCGGGTTGAATTGTGGTGATTCCTGTCCGCCTGCTCAGAGCAGGTGAACAGGGTTATGGAGCAGCGGTCTTTAGACCGCTGCTTCATAACTGCTGTTTCTGGCGAGTCTGAAGACTTGCCAGAAACACAGGCCCACAAGTGCCATACAGAGCTTGATAAATGGGCCTCAAAGTATTGATCTAGGCCCATTTTCGTATATTTCATGCCACCATTTCACCGCCAAATGCGATCAAATAAAAAATTATCTTTTTCACAAACTTTAGGTTTTTCATTGAAATTATTTACAAATCGCTTGTGCAATCATTATTATTTATTATTTATAAAATATTTTACCAGGAAGAATACATTGAGTTTTCTCTTGTTTTCAAGTATGTCCTGGGTCCACAAAACATTGCATTGATATAATAGGGTACAATAAAATACAAAACCAATATTAATACACAATATATACAAAATTTAACATAGAACAGGTAGGAAATATATAATCAACCATGACAGGTGCATTCTGTTTCGAGATATGTGTCAACAATGGCAACAATGATTGTAAAAGCTTCTCTGGGATCCCTTTTTTTCAGAAATAGCAGCCACATATGGCTTTGCCATTGCTTTTTGGTAATTAGAAGGCCGACCAATTGCAGCTGCGTACCACACTTTTATTATTCCTAGCAGTGAATGGGTTATTTTGGTAGATTATAAGTATTGACCAAGAGAAGTTAAAGGACTGGGGGCGGAGCACATGACAAAATGTTTGACAGTGAGAATTAGTAGGAAGTACAATACTAACACTGCAGTATCCAAATTAACTTATATTTAAACAAATGATATTTAAAATTTCTTTCAGGAAAAAATATTTTTTCATATAAATGAAAAAACAAAGATTATAATATATTTGTAAAGTTGTGATATGGCCCCACTTAAATATATTTTCTACCAATGTTGTAAAGATCTGGGAAGATTTATATTTAAGGGACAACTGTAAAAACCACAGAGCTAACTGTACTAAATTATAGCTGTGAATCAACATCACATGTGTAATAACCTAAACAGCTGACTCAGCAAATCTGTTTCACATGAATTGTTATGTGTGCCTTTAATTATACCATACGTACAGTTAATCAGAACCATTATTTATTATTATTATCTGTCTAAACCATTTAATATACTTTTTACAGACATGACCAGAGCACTGAGAGATATCAGGTATTGATGTAACTGGAGTGAATAAGGGAACGTTCTTCCTGAGCACAGACATTGGAGCCTGTTATCAGCATGAACTCATATGTGTTAGGTGAGTAAAATAGATATTATACTGACTTTAATTACTGGGAAAATAGAATAGATCACTCATTAAACAAATAAACTATTATATTTACATCTGGGTCTTTAAGAACATTTGTGTCAGTGACAGTTATAAAGAAGGAGCAACCTCTATTGGGCTGAGGAGGAGGGTAATAAATACTACTCCCCCCTCTGTCCTTTTAGACAGATTATGTCCAACAACTGCCTAACCTCACCCCCTGACCTGGTTTATTACTCAGAACACCTGCAACTCTATCTTCCTCTGCCCTAACATCGCTCATGGAACATCCATAACTACACTTATGCCTACCTTATTGCCATGCTTGAAACACCCACAACTCAGTAATTTAGTTTACTATGATGTAGTAATGTTTAAATTCTATGTCATCCTTTTTTAATTTGTGATTTACAGGTAAATAAATTAATACAAAACGGAAGACATTTTTTAGTATATAAAATATTATTTTATTAAGATGGAATATATCATAAATGAATAAACATTCTTACATTTCTTTATTCCTTATCTTTTTATGTAGAAAAACACTTGAATAGTTCATATCCATCATTCACTACAGGAAGCATCAGAATGATACCGCAAACTCCAAAAACCTTAGACACTTATGACTATTCACAAACATTGGGGATATCACAAAAGATATTAAAAGAAGATGGTGAATCGTCAGTAACTGGGCAGCAATCACTATGTACAGAGAATAATTTAGTCATTAAACAAGAGGATAAGATTTACGACTTATCTAGTGAAATGATTATCCCTGAGGATAAACCACACACATTTACTGAGTTTTCAAAACATAGTAAAGAAGGGAAAAGTCTGCAGTCTAGCCAAATGATTCATACAAAGGAGAAACCTTTCAAATCTATAGAATGTGAGAAAAGCTTTAGATGGAAGTCTCGTCTACTAGAGCACCACAAAATTCACACAGGTGAGAAACCACACACATGTATTGAGTGCGGCAAATGTTTTACACAAATGGATCATCTGAAAAGTCATGAAAATATTCACACAGGAGAAAAGCCTTTCACATGTACAGAGTGTGGAAAAAGTTTTGCACAAAAGAGTAATCTGAAAACTCATGAAAGGAGTCACACAGGAGAAAAGCCTTTCACATGTACAGAGTGTGGAAAAAGTTTTACACAAAAGAGTGATCTGAAATATCATGAAAGCAGTCACACGGGGGAAAAACCTTTCACATGTACAGAGTGTGGAAAAAGTTTTACACAAAAGAGTAATCTGAAAAGTCATGAAAGGATTCACACAGGGGTAAAGCCGTTCACATGTACAGACTGTGGAAAAAGTTTTACAGACAAGAGTAATCTGAATAACCATGAAAGGATTCACACAGGGGAAAAGCCTTTCACATGTACAGAGTGTGGAAAAAGTTTTATATACAAGAGTAATCTGAAAAGTCATGAAAGGATTCACACAGGGGAAAAGCCGTTCACATGTACAGAGTGTGGAAAAAGTTTTGCACACATAAGTAGTCTGAAATGTCATGAAAGCAGTCACACAGGGGAAAAGCCTTTCACATGTACAGAGTGTGGAAAAGGATTTACACTAAAGAAAACTCTGAAAAAGCATGAATGGATTCACACAGGGGAAAAGCCTTTCACATGTACTGAGTGTGGAAAAAGTTTTACACGAATGGGTGGTCTGAAAACTCATGAAATGATTCACACAGGGGAAAAGCCGTTCACATGTACAGGGTGTGGAATAAGTTTTACAATAAAGAGTAATCTGAAAACTCATGAAAAGATTCACAAGGGAAGAAACCTTTCACATGTTTAGAAAGTGGAAAAAAGGTTTTTATTGAAATCGGGTATCACAAACCTCTTTACAATTATCCTAAAGAGGACAAACTCTCTAAATAGAAGCATCAAAAGAGATGTTATTGTAACTAATACTTTCTAAATCCCAGTTATAAAAGACCCAGATTGGAAGTGCTCTCCTGCTGTCCTTTGTTCCTCTATATATGTGCACCTCAGTTTATCTCATATAAATGTGATAGAATCCAAACACCACACTGGAATATAAAAATCTGTCCTCATACTACCCAGCTTACACAACCATTCACGACCAAAGCACCCCCAGTGTTGTTTATTAATATGCCAGTGTAAGGAGTTGTACATATGATTTACATAGGGGAGAAAATAATTACATTTACATAATAAAGGAGTCTTTATATGAATAGAGTGTTAGAGAATTATATAAACAAGAACATCAGTCTCAAATGATTGACATCTGGGAGATATATTTAATGTGCACATTATGTGGATAAACCTTTTCTTATAGCAATAGATGCTTAGCATTGTACATGTTATATACCAGAGGAATTACTGAGGGGAAACTGATTTTATTTAATGAGACACAATATCAGTAACCTGTACATACGTGATCATAATCAGTTTAATTTAAATGGCTACTATAACCTATATGTATACTGGGTATGTAATATGTATGTCATGTTCTGTAACTTGATATTATGCCTGTTAGATGTTTTCATGTTAGAAGCCACAAGAACTGATAATAGCACACACTGTATATATAAAGGGAACATTATATATCTGATAAATCTCTTGGTATCAAGAGCACAAGTGTTGGGTATATGTATACCATTGTGTGCATATCATGTAATCATGTATCATGTAATGCTGCTTTTTACTATAATGATATACAATGTTTTTTCTATGCAAATAAAAACTGATTGTAATCCAGACCAGTATTTTGTGTTTTTTGTATAATTAAAAACACAATATCACAGAATAATTAGGAAAACCTCATTAACCCCTTAATGACCACATCACTTTTCCATTTTCTGTCTGTTTGGGACCAAGGCTATTTTTATATTTTTGCGGTGTTTGTGTTTAGTTGTAATTTTCCTCTTACTCATTTACTGTACCCACACATATTATATACCGTTTTTCTCGACATTAAATGGACTTTCTAAAGATACCATTGTTTTCATCATATCTTATAATTTACTATAAAACATTATAAAAAATGAGGAAAAAATTGAAAAACACTTTTTCTAACTTTGACCCCCAAAATCTGTTACACATCTACAACCAGCAAAAAACACCCATTCTAAATAGTTTCTAAATTTTGTTCTGAGTTTAGAAATACCCAATGTTTACATGTTCTTTGCTTTTTTTGCAAGTTTTATGGCAATAAATACAAGTAGCGTTTTGCTATTTCCAAACCACTTTTTTTCAAAATTAGCGCTAGTTACATTGGGACACTGATATCTTTCAGGAATCCCTGAATATCCCTTGACATGTATATATATTTTTTCAGAAGGCATCCCAAAGTATTGATCTAGGCCTATTTTGGTCTATTTCATGCCACCATTTGACTGCCAAATGCGATCAAATAAAAAAGATTGTTCACTTTTTCATAAATTTTTTTCACAAACTTTAGGTTTCTCACTGAAATTATTTACAAACAACTTGTGCAATTATTGCATAAATGGTTGTAAATGCTTCTCTGGGATCCCCTTTGTTCAGAAATAGCAGACATATATGGCTTTGGCGCTGCTTTTTGGTAATTAGAAGGCCACTAATTTCCACTGCACACCACACGTGTATTATGCCAAGCAGTGAAGGGGTTAATTAGGGAGCTTGTAGGGTTAATTTTAGCTTTAATTTAGTGTAGTAGACAACCCAAAGTATTAATCTAGACCCATTTTGGTATATGTCATGCCACAATTTCACAGCCAAATGCGATCAAATAAAAAAAATCGTTCACCTTTTCACAAACTTTAGGTTTCTCACTGAAATTAATTACAAACAACTTGTGCAATTATGGCACAAATAGTTGTAAATGCTTCTCTGGGATCCCCTTTGTTCAGAAATAGCAGACATATATGGCTTTGGCTCATCACACGTGTATTATGTCTAGCAGTGAAGCGGTTAATTTGGGAGCTTGCAGGGTTCGTTTTAGCTTTAGTGTAGATATCAGCCTCCCACCTGACACATCACACCCCTGAACCCTTCTAAACAGCTCTCTTCCCTCCCCCACCCCACAATTGTCCCGCCATCTTAAGTACCGGCAGAAAGTCTGCCAGTACTAAAATAAAAGGTATTTTTTAATTTTTTTTATGTTTTTAGCATATTTACATATGCTGCTGTGTAGGATCCCCCTTTAGCCCCCAACCTCCCAGATCCCCCCCAAACAGCTCTCTAACCCTCCCCCTCTACCTTATTGGGAACCCAGTTTACAAAAAAAATAGATTTTTTTTTTTTTTTTTTTTATTCTGTAGTATAGCTTCCCCTCCAAAGACCAACCCCCTACCCCTCCCAGACCCCTTAGATCTTTTATTTACCCATTCCCTCTCCCCTTTCTCCCACTTATTACAATTACATTTTTCTCTAGTGTAGCGGTTCACACCCACTCCCGCCCCGTGCACGTGCCTGCCCGCCGCCCCCCTGCATGCACGCAAGTCTGTGTGCGCCCCCAATGACCACTCCACCTTCTTACCGCAAGCACTCATCGGTGGCCACCCACCTGCATCCCACATCAGCTCCCACCCACCAACGACTGCGGCCATCAATGTCCGGTGCAGAGAGGGCCACTGCAATAACCGAAAAGCGACTGGAAGTGATCAGGATCGCTTCCACCGCTTTCCAAGACCGAGTTCATACTGGGTACGTCCTCGGTCGTTAACTGGATTTTTTTAGAGGATGTACCCCATACGTCGACGGTCGTTAAGGGGTTAAAGACAGAAAACAAAACTGACAGTCAAAGTTAAACGCTGATTATTGAGAGAAAGCAGCCATTTTACCCAACTTTTCAATTTACTTCTATTATTTAATTTGCTTTGTTCTTTTGGTGTCCTTTGTTAAAGAGTAAACCTAGTAGTCTGATATGAGCTTAGGGGCGTGCACGTGTATTTAGCACTATGCAGCAGTGTTTGTTACTATATAAAACATTGCTATAAATGTTTTTGGAAACTCTGCTGTCTGAAGACACGCACACACTCCTGAGTTCACCTAGGATTACTCTAACAAAGGATACCAAGAGAACTAAGCACACTTGATAATATAAGTAAATTGGAAAATTGTTTGAAATGTCATGTTCTATCCAATCCATTTAAGTTTAATTTTGACTTTACTGTCCCTTTAACAGTACATAAAACAATATCAAATTAACCCCCAACCTACAGCAACTCAGATTAATAATCACCAGCAAGACTTTATACACAGACATTTTCTGTTACTTAAATCATACTTAAAGGGATAGGAAATGACACTTTCATGATTCAGATAAAATGTGTAATTTTATGATACTTTTAATTTCACTTCTGTTATTAAACGCATGTACTACTACGGGCTGACTGGTGGCTACACACATGTGCCTCTTGTCATTGGCTCACCAGATATGCTCAGCTAGCTCCCAGTAGTACATTGCTGCTCTAAGCTGACTTTGCATGAGTTAAAGGGACAGTCTACACCTTGGTGATCTTAAAGGCTTACCTTAGATTAAGCTGCAAATAGTCTCTTGCACCTTTTCTATATCATGCAGCAGGAACAGTAAAAAAGTTATTTTAAAATGAATGGCTGCCAAGCTCAGCCCACTGATGACATCATGATCTGGGCTGCTTCTAGGCACTCTGCTGAATAGCAATGACAGTCTGTTGAATCCAACTAATGAGCTTTTTGTGATTGGATGCCATATGCAGCCCAGATCATGATGTCATCAGTGGGCTGAGCTTGGCAGCCATTTCAAAGTGGCCAGAAACAATATTCATTTTAAAATAACTTTTTTACTGTTCCTGCTGCATGATATAGAAAAGGTGCAGAAGGCTATTTGCAGCTTAATCTAAGGAAAGACTTTAAGATCACCAAGGTGTAGACTGTCCCTTTAAATACATAGTTATATACAATCAGTGGTACAATAGCACTGGTATTACGAGTTTTTGCTTGTTTTGTTTCTCCAATTCCAACAACCTATCATTAAGGTGAGTATTGTAATCTTCAATGGGGCCTATTTATCAAAGGTCTTGCGGCCCTGATCCGACAGTGCGGATCAGGTCCACAAGACCTTGCTGAATGCGGAGAGCAATACGCTCTCCACATTTAACATTGCACCAGCAGCTCACAAGAGCTGCTGGTGCAACCCCGCCCCCTGCTGACTCGCGGCCAGCAGGGAGGTGTCAATTCCTGTCTGCCTCATCAGAGCAGGCGGACAGGGTTATGGAGCAGCGGTCTTTAGACCGCTGCTTCATAACTGGTGTTTCTGTCGAGTCTAAAGACTCGCCAGAAACACAGCCCTTCAAGCTCCATTCAGAGCTTGATAAATGGGCCCCTATGTCTGATATCATTTGCTCAGCTTCTTGATATCTATCCTGGAAGCACCTGATTTCCTGGGATAAAATCTTTCTGAACTTCTTATCAATTGTGGACCTTCTGTATCTGCTATTGAGGTTTTTCAGTAAGTTAATCTAGTGAGGTTCTTACTTGATTATCGTGGCAATATAAGAATATCCCAGCGCCCACTAGACCTTATTGGCCCAGGAAGGTGATACCTAGTTATCACCTAGATACAATGATACGTGAGAAAGATATTCCTAGGCGCCAAAGAGTGGCTAAGGTATGCAAAATATTTAATACAACTCAAAGTACAAGGTATAAAAAAGGCAATCAATGTACAATGTTAAAAATGCAATGTTATAAGGTCAATTAAAAAGCAATTTAAAATGGCATGGATCCACGCTAATTACAATGAGGATAAGAATGTGAAATATATAAGCGCTATAATAATATACACAAGACAATTCCGTAAAGACAGCAATATCACAGGTGTGCTGCAAAGTGACTTGGTGCAATACTCCAAGGTGCTAAAAAAAGGGGGGGTGGTGACAATCAGTAAAAGTCGAAAAAAATGTGTCCAGTGTGTGGAAAATTGTTTCAGGAACAAATATGTGTGTCAAGAAAAAACAATAATAATAATAAAGACATAAATAAAGTCAGTGTTGGAAAAAAATCACAACAGAAATCCAAAATGAATCCGCTGGGGTGCTCCTATAGGTGTGTATCCACAGGTATTGGTGAATTAGCAAGTTTTTGTTAATAATGTCCAGTAACAAACAAAACAAAACAAAAGCTTGTTGGTGGTGGTGCTACCAGCCTGGGTAGGTTGGTACAGTGAAGAAAGGTGCACAATAAAAAACAGGCACAATAAAAACAATTCCAAAAGTAAAAACAATTCCAAGGTAGAAACCAATCCAAAAATAAAAATATATATCCAAAAATAAAAGTAAGGAACCAAACCTGTGAAGAGAAAGATAAAATGCAATGTGTAGAAAAATCACAATATGTTCCTCCAATTAAAATAAGGCTTACCAGTGCTGTCTACGCGTTTCGGCCTTCTCTGGGCCTTTATCAAGACTGGTGTTTGCTACATACTGATGGCCTTTTATAGGGGTTGTCTGATTGCAACCGGAAGTGCTTTGATTTAGCCATTTCCGGTTTGGCGAATTTTTATGTAGTCTGAATTGTTAATAAAATGAGTCATAGAGTCTATTTTCTTATTAGAATTAATGGATAGGTGTTGTTTTGTTGTTATTACTATTTAGGGAGTCTCTATTTATTGTCTGTTTTGTTTCTATGAATCCTCCATGTCTTTGTGATGTCACTTCCGGTAGGGGATTTCTCTTCCGGACTTATATGATATATGTTATTATATTATTTTCAGTCAGTTGTCTTTGCTATCTATTGTTCTGACTCATCCATAATAAGTAGCCGCATGTTAAGTGAGGTTATATTGGTTATTTTATAAATATTTCTTCTCCGTTTTTACTGTGTCCTGATTGGTCATGACATCAGAACTGTAGTCAGATCAGTAATAGGCTGGACGTAGAGTAAATTACTGACGTCTAATTCCGTGTGTCCTTAGAATGATCTATAAAGTGATTCAGTATGTGTCAATCATAATGTGAGTGATGGATATTAAACTTAATGGATATTATACTGAATATATCGCTAAGGCGTTACAGCGTCTACAATCATCACTGTGTGATCAGTGTGGTATATAACTAAGAGACTTATTTACGGTCAAAGAGCTGGGGTGTAAATAATGCACAGATGATCTCCAGAGAGAGTTGGAGCAAAAGGATAATACAGATTGTTAGTAATCCTGTAGTGATTTCAGTGTTATATACTGTGTACAATTTCTGAACACTATTAGGAGTTGCTTATTAGTATTATTATTATCCGTGTGATAATAATACGGTGCAATAATTTGATAGAAGATGTAAATAATGCACAGAATATCTCCAGAAGAAGTTGGAGCAAAAGAATAATAATACGGTGTAATAATTTGATAGAAGATGTAAATAATGTACAGATTATCTCCAGAGAAAGTTGGAGCAAAAGAAGAATACTACAGATTGTTAATAATCCTGTAGTGATTTCAATGTTATGTGCTGTGTGTAATTTCTAAACACAGTTAGGAGTTATTTTTTGTTTATATAAATTTTAGTGTTATTCACTCTTATTGGTATTTATGATTATCCTTACGATAATAGTACGGTGCAATAATTTGATAAGAAATGGTGTGTGATCTTATATAAATCATATTTTATAAACAAGAAGAAAATGTTTATTATCTTGAATTATTGAGGTGTTCAGATCGTTATATGTAGTGTGTTGATGTCATATAATGATATACTTAAAGTCATCCTTATCCGGGATAAATAATTGCAAATTAAGACTATAATAGACAAAAATAAACAATATATACTTATAGATCAGGTGCTCAGTTGTGTTTTGTACAGCTTGAGATGTAATTTAAAATGCAGTATTCTGAACGTGGTAAATATCAATTGATCATCTTTAAGGGGATGTATTCAAGGGATGAATGTCCTATGTGTTTATTATCAGAGATATTGATGTTTATTATCAGAGAATTGATCATCTTTAAGGGGGTGTATTCAAGGGATGAATGTCCTATGTGTTTATTATCAGAGATATGTTGAATAGATGGATTATTAAGTGCCTGTGTCGTGGCATAATAAATATTAGCAAAGTGTTAAAGTATTGGCTAAATGTAAAAATATTCAAATTTTCTAAATATTTTAAGTATTTCTAGCCTATTTTCAGGGACTGAGGATAGAATGAGATAACTGGAAGGAGGCCTAATTCCTAATACATGGCCCATTGGCCTTCAATTAGTTGGAAAACTTGATTAGATTGAGTTGGATATCGATTCTATAGGACTTGTTGTTTCTTATATCAGTACTGGATCTTAATAAAAGGAGTGGTGTAACTCTTTTGTTTATTGATTCTATATAGAGACCAGTGCCTTCGAGAAGGAGGGTTAAAAGTAAAGATTATGTCTAATTGTACTGGTATTAGACAATTTGAGTAGGTATGTTTTTTGTAGTTTCTTCTACTTTTTGGTCATATGAACTTATCTGCTTCTTTCTGTGTGAGGAGAGATATTTCTATGATAGAAAATCCAAATTGAGGACAAATACCTAGAGAAGAGAGGATCATTAGTGAAGATATAAAATTATTATGTCATGTTAAATAAGTGGGAGAGGTCTTCCTTGTTATTTAGCCCTTTGGGGTACAGACAGTCCAAGTTGAAGATCCACTTTGATTCGGCGGTCAGCAGTTTCTTCGTATAATTGCCGCCTCTCCAGTCCTTTCGTACCTTCTGTATGCCCATGTATGTTAAATCCTTTATATTTCCCTTGTGTTTACTTGTAAAGTGTCTATATAGAGCAGTATCTATGTTTAATTTTTCGATGAGTCGTATGTGTTCACGTATCCTTTCTTTCAGGGTCCTTGACGTCTGGCCCACATATTGTAGACCACATGAACACTGCAACATGTAGATCACTCCACTATCTTGGCATCTAATCAACTCATTTACTTTATATTTTTCTTTCGTGTTGAAGCTGTTAAATGTGGTAGATTTGATACCGCTTTTACATGCTTTACAAGACACGCAGGGGAAGAAGCCTTTCACCTCTTTTCCGAATGTATCTTTGATACCCTGGTTTTTCTTTCTTTCTATACTGGGAGCAAGTCTACTCTGTAGGTTCTTAGTTTTCCTGTAGACAAATTTGGGTCTTACTGGTAGTTTTTCACCAATCAGGTCGTCTTCTTTCAGAATTGACCAGTGGTTCTGAAATATTTTCTCGATGATGCTCTTATTTTCGCTGTATTCAGTAATCATTAATACATTGAAAGAGTCATCTTCTGTTCGCGCTGTTTTTTCTTTATATTTTAAAAGGTAATTTCTGTTGATGTTATTGACTTCTTCACTTTTCTGTTCCAACAGGCTCTCCTGGTATCCTCTCTCTAGGAACTTTGCTTTAATGATGTTAGCTTGTTGATTCCATTTTTCTTCTGTTGAACAGTTCTTTTTGATCCTTACCAGTTGTCCCTTCGGGATGTTCTCCTTCCAGTTCTTATGATGGCAGCTCATGCTATGGATATAAGTATTACTGTCTACTGCTTTGAAATGAGTAGAAGTTTCAATCTTGCCGTCTATGACCTCTATTTTTAAATCTAGAAAGATGAGTTCAGTATTGCTCCATGAGTGAGTGAATTTCAGACTGTTGGGGCTTCTGTTCATGACTTCGATTGTGTAGTTCAGATCCTCCTGAGTCCCTTTCCAGATGATCACACGGATAATAATAATACTAATAAGCAACTCCTAATAGTGTTCAGAAATTGTACACAGTATATAACACTGAAATCACTACAGGATTACTAACAATCTGTATTATCCTTTTGCTCCAACTCTCTCTGGAGATAATCTGTGCATTATTTACACCCCAGCTCTTTGACCGTAAATAAGTCTCTTAGTTATATACCACACTGATCACACAGTGATGATTGTAGACGCTGTAACGCCTTAGCGATATATTCAGTATAATATCCATTAAGTTTAATATCCATCACTCACATTATGATTGACACATACTGAATCACTTTATAGATCATTCTAAGGACACACGGAATTAGACGTCAGTAATTTACTCTACGTCCAGCCTATTACTGATCTGACTACAGTTCTGACGTCATGACCAATCAGGACACAGTAAAAACGGAGAAGAAATATATATAAAATAACCAATATAACCTCACTTAACATGCGGCTACTTATTATGGATGAGTCAGAACAATAGATAGCAAAGACAACTGACTGAAAATAATATAATAACATATATCATATAAGTCCGTAAGAGAAATCCCCTACCGGAAGTGACATCACAAAGACATGGAGGATTCATAGAAACAAAACAGACAATAAATAGAGACTCCCTAAATAGTAATAACAACAAAACAACACCTATCCATTAATTCTAATAAGAAAATAGACTCTATGACTCATTTTATTAACAATTCAGACTACATAAAAATTCGCCAAACCGGAAATGGCTAAATCAAAGCACTTCCGGTTGCAATCAGACAACCCCTATAAAAGACCATCAGTATGTAGCAAACACCAGTCTTGATAAAGGCCCAGAGAAGGCCGAAACGCGTAGACAGCACTGGTAAGCCTTATTTTAAATGGAGGAACATATTGTGATTTTTCTACACATTGCATTTTATCTTTCTCTTCACAGGTTTGGTTCCTTACTTTTATTTTTGGATATATATTTTTATTTTTGGATTTGTTTCAACCTTGGAATTGTTTTTACTTTTGGAATTGTTTTTATTGTGCCTCTTTTTTATTGTGCACCTTTTTTCACTGTACCAACCTACCCAGGCTGGTAGCACCACCACCAACAACCTTTTGTTTTGTTTTGTTTGTTACTGGACATTATTAACAAAAACTTGCTAATTCACCAATACCTGTGGATACACACCTATAGGAGCACCCCAGCGGATTAATTTTGGATTTCTGTTGTGATTTTTTCCAACACTGACTTTATTTATGTCTTTATTATTATTATTGTTTTTTCTTGACACACATATTTGTTCCTGAAACAATTTTCCACACACTGGACACATTTTTTTCGACTTTTACTGATTGTCACCCCCCCCCTTTTTTTAGCACCTTGGAGTATTGCACCAAGTCACTTTGCAGCACACCTGTGATATTGCTGTCTTTACGGAATTGTCTTGTGTATATTATTATAGCGCTTATATATTTCACATTCTTATCCTCATTGTAATTAGCGTAGATCCATGCCATTTTAAATTGCTTTTTAATTGACCTTATAACATTGTATTTTTAACATTGTACATTGATTGCCTTTTTTATACCTTGTACTTTGAGTTGTATTAAATATTTTGCATACCTTAGCCACTCTTTGGCGCCTAGGAATATCTTTCTCACGTCTCTTACTTGATTATCCCCAGGATTGTTTTTGGGCGGCATGGTATTATTTACAAGAAACTTTTCCATATGCTGTAGTCTTGAACCTTATGCTAAATTATTTACAAGAGCTTAAAGGGACAGTCAACACCAGAATTTTGTTGTTTAAAAAGATAGATAATCCCTTTTATTACCCATACCCCAGTTTTGCATAACCAACACGGTTATATTAATATACTTTTTACCTCTGTAATAACCTTGTATCTATGCCTCTGCAAACTGCCGCCTTATTTTATTTCTTTAAAAGACTTGCATTTTAGCCAATCAGTGCCCATTCCTAGTTAACTTCATGTGTGTGAGCTCAATGTTATCTATATGAAATACATGAACTAACACCCTCTAGTGGTAAAAAAATGTCAAAATGCATTCATATTAGAGGTGGCCTTCAAGGTCTAAAAAATTAGCATATCGACCTCCTAGGTTTAGCTTTCAACAAAGAATACCAAAGGAACACAGCAAAATTGGTGCTAAAAGTAAAGTGGAAAGTTGATTAAAATTATATGCCCTATCAGAATCATGAAATTTCATTTTGGACTTGACTGTCCCTTTTAAAGTAATAGTTATCAAAACCTTATTATGCTTAAATTATAAGATAAATTGTATACCAGTCAAATAACCACTACTGCAACTTTGTTAACCAACTTTCCAGCTAAAGCAGTCAAATAGAAGCACGGCCAGCCTACCCCAGAACACTTTAAACAAAATTAATAGCTTTACAGATTACATAAATTACAGGATTCATATAATATAATACAATAGTTCTTATCATCCAATCCAAAAAAAGAGTGAAAAAGGACCCCAAGGATGCAAGTGGTGCTTGATATCACATGACCTCTATAGATGTGACAGTCAATCGAGTGAGGAAACCATTGGCTTTTTACAGTCCTCTTGTAGGCACAGCAGGAAAAATATTTTATTTTATCAGGTCAAAATGAAGAGTGCCAAACAGCTAAATCACTTGCGGTAGATCTTTAAGGTAGATGCTGGCCCACCTCCTTTACACAAATGACAACTTGTAGATTTTAACATTCTTAAGCCAACCACAGCAGAGATAGATATCACTCCTCTTCTAATAGGCGATATTTCAGGTTTTATGCCCTTTGTAGTAAGGAAATCAGGTCCTCTGATTAACAAAACCCCACATTAAGGGTTTATATTGTCAAATATATGTGTAGTCTTTAATGTTGAGAATAGAAACCCTAGAAAACCACTCTAGGCAGAAAAAAATTAAGAAAACTGGGTATTTCAGAAACAATAAAGAAAACTGATTCAAAATAATTTGTAGAAACACAATTACAAGCACTAGTGGGTCTATCAAAAGAGAAAGAGCCTCTCTGTACAGCAAGAGTATATAGGACTAACCCTATGAGACATAATACTTGTACTCTCCCTAGACCAGTTTTTATGGTATAACCCAGATATCAAGGGTTAATACCAGATGAAAGATGACCTGAATAAGGGATCAGCAACACACGAACTGAGTTAATTCCCAACAAACATGAGACCAAGCTCCATCTTGAGGGTAAAACAGAATGTGTTTTATTGAGGGCTATATGCCCAGTATTTATGCAGGTCTCCCACCTGGTTGACACTCCCTAAGAGGGGGATTGGAAGAGTATAGTACATTAGATAGAGGGAAGACGCCCTTTTACAGGATACAATAGAATTACATTACTTAACCAAATAAACAATTAAACACAAGAAAACAAGGGAGTCCTTCTTGACACCTGGCAGTCTGATTAAACAATGTGAACGCTTATCACTTAAACTTAATTACAGTAAACAATAGTCCTTCAAGTTTTTGTTTTCAGAGATGCTTCTTTCCAGTTGGAGACAAATCTCATCAGCTTCTTTACAAGTTTTTTGTACCTGCTCTTTATAGGTATCCACAAGCCCTTCATACTGACGTAAGTTGCCCTTGAGTTGCTGTACCTTACTATGAGCCAGCGTCAGCTTTTTCTCCAGTGTCGCTAAGTTTGTCTTTACTGTTTCATGTTCCACTCTCAAGCTGGTGTTTTCTGCGGTCTGTCGGTGCAGCTTGTCTAGCAGAGATTCCCGTTCTAAACGTGCTTTTTCCTCTGTGCTCCTCTTCTCTCCCGCTAGCACTGTTACGTGATTATTTAACGTGACCATTGTCCTTCATCACCGCGTTGTAGCGAGACTTCCATGTATCAATAGTGGATAGAGATTTACTGAGCTCAGCGTCCTGGGGCTTAGCAGCAGGTGGGTCGGTCTCGGTAGCACAGATCTGGGCACGGGTAGTCACAGGGTTAACATCGGCGGGACCCATGGGAGCATAGGCAGAAACAAGGGGGCCAAGTCATTTCCAAGGAGAACATCTACTGGTAAGTCCTTCATGACCCCCACATTCACATGTCTAGAGCCCACTCCCCAATCCAAATGTACCCGGGCAACAGGTAGGCGGAACACAGAGCCCCCTGCTACCCTCACAGCCACAGTGTCTCCGGTGCGCTGGTTCTCAGACACCAAGTTCTTTTGGAGCAAGGTAGCACCAGTATCCCGTAGACCACTGACCTCCTTCCCATTCACTTTAACCAGTTGCCGGTGTTGCCGGTTATCCCGGTGGGCAGCTTGCACGGGGTCTGCTTCATGTAGGATGCCCCAGCATTCTTCCTCCTCTACGCAGTGGGCAGCAGGCTGAGGGTTACGTGGGTTTCCACCGGCGGGTCTCCTCCAGGACTGTGCTTGGTTCGCTGTGTTTAGGGGACATTCTGGTCTTTTGTGCCCTAGTTGCTTACATCCAAAGCACCGAATAGGTTGTGAGTAGTCCCGTGAGTTGAACCGGGCTGTCTGAGGATAGTTTGTGGCTGGAGGTGGTGTGGTAGAGCGGTGCGCCGGGGGTTGGTAACTGGTAGCTGCTGGGGTGACTGTGGGTCGGTACTCCACTCTGGCAGGGCGCTTAGTAGTAGCAGTGTCCAGTTTGCGAGCATCCGTATACTCATCTGCCAGGCGAGCAGCTTCATGCAGGGTGGATGGTTTACGGTCCCGAACCCACTCTCTAACTCCTGCGGATAACTTGTCAAAGCAATGTTCCAACAGGAATAGCTGCAGCACCTCTTCCCCAGATACGGCTTGGCACCCCGCCATCCAGTGAGCTGCTGTGCGGTGCACCTTACATGGCCACTCAACGTAGGAATCTCCAGCTAGTTTAACAGTGTCTCTGAACCGCCTCCTGTATGCCTCCGGTGTATCCCCGACTTCCTCATCCGGAATGGCCCGAAAAGCCTCGCTGGCCCGGCCGGATAATTTTCCGGATAATATCGTGTCCCAGTCCTCTGCGGGTACCTTGTGTAGGGCACATTGTCTCTCAAAATCTGCAAGGTACCCATCAATCTCTCCTTCTGTTTCCAGGAAGTTTTTAAAAGCTGCAAAATGTACCTTTCTTTTTTTCCACTAGGGTTGCTCTGACTTGGGCTGCTGCAATGCCACTTTTGCAAAGTAGGTTGGCCTCCACAGCTGCTATGACCCTGTTGATAATTTCGGCAGACGGGTTGGGGCCATAATGTGCCAGTCTTATTTTAACCGCCCGGTCAAAGCTTGCTTCTTCGGGGGTTCTGTCTGATATGCTGGGCTCATTGGTTCCTTCGGGCCATGGTACTCCATCCATCTCAGTCAGTATTGTAATAATCTCCCTCTTCCTGAGTTTACTGGCTTGTCGGCCCCGTTGTTCTAGCAGGTCTTTAAGGGTGGATCTTCTGGGCGATGAGGTTCATCCCGTCGCTTGCCACCAGTTGTTATGGTATAACCCGGATATCAAGGGTTAATACCAGATGAAAGATGCCCTGAATACGGGATCAGCAACACACGAACCCAGTTAATTCCCCCCAAACATGAGACCAAGCTCCATCTTGAGGGTAAAACAGAATGTGTTTTATTGAGGGCTATATGCCCAGTATTTATGCAGGTCTCCCACCTGGTTGACACTCCCTAGGTGGGGGATTTGGAAGAGTATAGTACATTAGATAGAGGGAAGACGCCCTTTTACAGGATACAATAGTATTACATTACTTAACCAAATAAACAATTAAACACAAGAAAACAAGGGAGTCCTTCTTGACACTTGGCAGTCTGATTAAACAATGTGAACGCTTATCACTTAAACTTAATTACAGTAAACAATAGCTGATGTCAGGAAACATGTTTTCAAAAAATAGTTTCTCAAAGCTGAACAAAGTTAACCCTTCCAGTACTGACAGAGGGGTCTGTCACACCAGTAATTGTGTAATTTTTAAGCCTTAAAACTAAAATGCTTGTGTTTAGTGCATACCAACAAATTGGTAATATTATGTTTCAGGGAAAGAAAATTGTAATCTTTCAGCACTATGCAGCAGACATAGTCAGAGCTATAATAAAGCTTATACTTGTGTGTAACGAATTAAACAACAAGGGCTGCAAAGCAAGTCAAATAGAAGAAGTTAAGACTAATGATATAGTAATCTGAAACCAGTAGATTTAAAAATACAAGTTAGTAAGGAACAGCTTGGACCTCCCGGCTTTAAATTCCATAAATTCCTATACGGCTCGGAAGAATTTTTTAGCTCAAAATAGGAAGAATAACTAAGTAACAATAAGGGATGTAGTAATATACAAACATTTTGGGAGGCAGGAAAGGCAGTAATTAGAGGAGAGATCGCCTCTTATGTTATAAAATATAATAAGGCCACCCAGAAACAATTCAAATACCTAAGTGAGAAATTAACAAACTCTTATAGTAACTATCTATTGATTAAGTCAGGTTTTCTGGCGGAGGAAATATTTTTCAGATAAAAGAAATGGATTTATACCTATTCCATCAGGCAGCTAGGGGCATTAAAAAACGTAAAGACAATATTATAGATTTGGTAACCGTTGGGGGACACTCCTGGCCTCATTAAAAGTGCAAGGATCTTCAAAACAAACCCGGACTTGGTTGAGGAATTTCAGAATTACTACTCCAATAAAGAAGAATAAAGAGGAAGGGCATAGTAAAAAAAAGAAATAGTAATATTAATATTCCAAAGATCACTCAAACTCATCAGAAGACATTAAATGCTCCTAAAACAAATGAGGAAGTCAATAAAACCTTACTAGGGTTGACAGCGGGGAAATCACCTCGTCCGGATTAACTACCTATAGAATGGTATAAAATCCTGAATACCCAGATAGTGAATACTGTCACAGAGCTATTTAACGCTTATTTTTTTTGGTAACATTCCACCCTCCGAGGCCTTTTTGGCTGCCAATATCATTGTGATCCCCAAAAGTGGCAAGAATCCGCTAAATGTCACCTCGTACCGCCCTATCTCGCTCCTTAATCAAGACTAAAAGATTCTAACCAAAATTTTAGCACCTAGGTTAAAAACAATGCTTCCAGAGGTGATCAAACAGGGTTTATACAAGGCAGGTCATCAACTGAAAACATTTGTACAGTTTATATGAATTATTTTTGAAAAAAACAAGAAAAAGAGCCAATAATACCAAATGCACTTCTTTTGGCTCCAGATGCCAAGAAGGCCTTTCGATAGGGTGGAATGGCCATACTTAACATCTTGTTTAAGCAGATTCAATATAAAAGGCCACTTTGCAAAATATATCGGTAGGGTCTACTCAAACACTACCGTCTCTGTAATAGTGAACAATGAGATCTCCCCCAGGTTTAACTTGGGTAAAGGGAAACAACAGGGATGTAGTATTTGAAGTTTTTTTTTTCCTTTTGAAAGATTTTGAAATAGAAATCATATCTCATGTACATTAAGTGCTATAGTATATTCAACATATTCAATAGCAGACTTTATACCCTATCTTTATATCCTATCTATGAGATCAAGGATTGCAATAGGTGGAAAGGTGACCTCATTTTGTTTTGTTTATGCAAATTGCACATAGGGTTTGTGTAATGTGCTGTGTGGTGAAATTTGCTATTAATAGTTATCACAATATATTTCGTAACTACATGATATTTATCTCTTTTTTTGGCTCCACACTTTTGTGACTCGCCCTTTTTTTGCTCCACTCTCACTCATGGCCGGTATTTTTTTAAAGAAAAGGTGGCAACCCTAATAATTTAAAAAAAGAAAAGTTCAGGTTAAATTTATTCAGATTATTATAGCATATGATTGCATCAGCCAATAGGATTTTTTCTACCTTAATTCCGATTGGCTGATAGAATTCTATCAGCCAATCGGAATTCAAGGGACGCCATCTTGGATGACATCATCTAAAGGACCCGTCATTGTTCCAGTAGCCGTCGGATGAAGAGGATGCTCCGTGTCGGATGTCTTGAAGATGGACCCGCTCCGCGCCGGATGGATGAAGATAGAAGATGCCGCCTGGATAAAGACTTCTGCCCATCTGGAGGACCTCTTCTGCCCGGATTCGATGAAGACTTCTGCCCGTCTGGAGGACCACTTCACACAGCTTTGTTGAGGACTTCGGCCCGGTTGGGTGAAGACTTCTCAAGGTAGGGTGATCTTCAAGGGGTTAGTGTTAGGTTTTATTAAGGGGGATTGGGTGGGTTTTAGAGTAGGGTTGGGTGTGTGGGTGGTGGGTTTTAATTTTGGGGGGTATTGTACTTTTGTACAGGTAAAAGAGCTGATTACTTTGGGGCAATGCCCCGCAAAAAGCCCTTTTAAGGGCTATTTGTAATTTAGTATAGGGTAGGTTTTTTTTTATTTTTATTAGGTGGATTAGATTAGGTGTAATTAGTTTAAAAAATGTGTATTTTATTATTTTCTGTAATTTAGTGTTTGCTTTTTTTTGTACTTTAGTTAATTTTATTTAATTGTAATTAATTTAATTTAATGTAGGTAATTAATTTATTTATAGTGTAGTGTTAGGAGTAATTGTAACTTAGGTAAGGTTTTATTTTACAGATACTTTTGTCTTTATTTTAACTAGGTAGTTATTAAATAGTTAATAACTATTTAATAACTATTGTACCTAGTTAAAATAAATACAAACTTGCCTGTAAAATAAAAATAAGCCCTAAGGTAGCTACAATGCAATTATTAGTTAATATTGTAGCTATATTAGGGTTTATTTTATAGGTAAGTATTTAGTTTTAAATAGGAATCATTTATTTAATTGTAGTTATTTTATTTAGATTTATTTAAATAATATTTAAGTTAGGGTTAGGGTTAGACTTTAGGGGTTAATACATTTAATATAGTGGTGGCGACGTTGGGGGGGCAGATTAGGGGTTAATAAATGTAGGTAGGTGTCGGCAATGTTAGGGACGGCAGATTATGGGTTAATAATATTTAACTAGTGTTTGCGAGGCGGGAGTGTGGCGGTTTGGGGGTTAATATATTTATTAAAGTGGCGGCGATGTCTGGTTCGGCAGATTAGGGGTTAAAATTTTTATTTAAGTGTTTGCGATGTGGGGGGCCTCGGTTTAGGGGTTAATAGGTAGTTTATGGGTGTTAGTGTACTTTAGCACTTTAGTTAAGAGTTTTATACTACGGCGTTAGCCCATAAAATTTTTAACTACTGACTCAAATGATTCAAATGCGGTAGGAGTCTTGACAGGAGAGGGTCTACCACTCACTTTTAGGAAGAGTCGTAATACTGGGGTTAGGAAAATCCCATTGAAAAGATAGGATACGCAATTGGCGTAAGTGGATTTGCTGTATTTTCGAGTCGTGAAAAAAAGTGAGCGGTACACCTGTACCTGCAAGACTCGTAATACCAGCGGGCATTAAAAAGCAGCGTTGGGACCTCTCAACGCTGCTTTTTAAGGCTAATGCAAGACTCTAGGCGTTAATTTTTTTGGCATTCCAGGACACAGTAGGTTAAATTTGCCCCAAGGAGGCCGTACATTATGCATCTAACATCGGATCCCACATACCATTTATTCAACTTATACAGAGTTTTATTTGTTTGGTATAACAGCTTTAAGTGTGATTCCCTTCTGTCTAGGGATGGCGTTGCTTCTTTAATTTGTTTAAATGTCTTAATTTTTTGTTTATCAAAATCTATTAATTGATGCATATATTCTAATCCTTTATCTCTCCGGATTGTAAAAGGGTAAGCTTATAGTACTACTTCAAATTCGGAATTGACCATAATGACCATGTAAATGGAAACTTTCAGTTTGATATTACCCCTTTTGCAAAGTTTTGACCAAGCTATCATGATATCTTTGTAAATGTGTACTGTATATTTTTTAATTGATTTTGGTATTTTATACTGCTCCAAGTGTAATATTGCTTGTAAGGTCTAGGGTCTTATCATTTCTGATTCTAATTCTATTAACGCATAATGGTTTTGTTTTGTTAGTCAATCTAAAGCTGTTAACCCACCACTTCTAATCTTACATTACATGTTTAGTTTCAGAACATTCTATGACTGTAAACATCAGCACACCAGTATAATAAAAAAGAGACTTTATTCAACAGGATGGCAAAACGTACAAACATGGACAAATTGTCTGATGCATTTCACGCCCCCTAGTGGTGCTTCCTCATAGACTGAGGATAATACACATATGATCTTCTTATATACTAGTCATAAATGATCAATGATTTAGATGATAGTTTATTACTTTGCGTTGTGGGGGGATGGCAGCTTAGGGGTTAATAGTTTTAGTTTGCGATGTGGGAGAATGGTCATTTAGGGATTAATAATTCATTTAGATCATTTACATTGCGGGGAGTGGTGGTTTAGGGGTTAATAGTTTACCTAGATCATTTGTGTTGTGGGGGTGGTGGTTTAGGGGTAAAGAGTTTATTTTGATTGTTTGTGTTGTGAGGGGATGGCAGTTTAGGGGTTATTAGGCTAGGGTCTTATGGTTGGGTGTTTTTTCCACTTTTTTGTCTACATTGATCTCTATGGGGAAATACATGCTCGCGCACGTGAAAACTCAAGTTAAGGGTTTTTTGTGCTTTTTTGGTTAACATTAGCATAAAGTACGTTTTTTTGGAACTTGTAATACCAGCGCAACCCGACAAGCACAAAAAGCCTAAAGCAAGCAGTGTTTTCGGGATCGCAGGAAATTATTTACTGCGCCACTTTAGCCCAAAGTCTTCTTTTTCTTACTCTATGCTAGAAACAATTGAAAAATAATATTTTAGCATTTGCATTGTGAATTAAGACAACTCAGTACTGACCAGGAGAAGATAAAGGACTGGGGTGGAGTACAAGACAAATACAAAAAGTCTGACAGTGAGAATTAGTAGGAAGTACAATACCAATACTGTAGTATTAGATTTAACTTACACTTAAACAACTCTTATTTAACATTTCTTTTCAGGATAAAATCTTGTTATGTGTAAGTGCTTTTATATAAATGATAGAATAAAATGATTATAATATATTTGTAAGGTTGTGGTTTGTCCCACTTATAAATAGATTGTCTGCTCCTGAGCTTATATTGTAAAGCTCTGGGAAAACTGTAACACACACAGAGCTAACCGTACTAAATGCTTGTACCCCAAGGCAGAACAGTGTGCGATGTGCGATCTCATCGCAGAAACTGTAGTGTGTCTGCAGAAAGACCGGCTGCGACAGTAAAAAAAAAAAATTGCCTGCACTTTTAATTTCTACCTGCAGGTGTCACTGTTCCGTTCTATCACAGTGTAAATATTTACTACGTTCCTCTCTTTTCCATTTTTAACAAATACACATATTAACACACATACATTAACACACACACTAAAACACACACACATATTAAAACAGAACTTGAATCTGATTGGCTGATTCAAATCAGCCAATCAGATTTTTCCTACCTTAATTCCGATTGGCTGATAGAATCCTATCAGCCAATCGGAATTGAAGGGACGCCATCTTGGATGACGTCCCTTAAAGGAGCCTTCATTCGTCGGTAGTCAGTCGGGAAAGAAGGATGTTCCGCGTCGGCGGGATGAAGATTGAAGACCCCGCTTGGAAGATGACATCGCCCGGATAGAAGACTTCTTCAGCGCCTCTTGGAAGATGACATCGCCCGGATGGAAGACTTCTTCAGCGCCACTTGGAGGATCACTTCATCGGATGGAAGATTTCTTCAGCGCCGCTTGGAGGATAACTTCTGCCGCTCCGGGTCTCCTCTTCGGTTCCATCGCTGCTCGGCTGAGTGAAGACAACTCAAGGTAGGATGATCTTCAGGGGATTAGTATTAGGTTATTTTAAGGGGGGTTTGGGTTAGATTATGGGTATGTGGGTGGTGGGTTTCAATGTTGGGGGGGTTGTATTTTTCTTTTACAGGCAAAAGAGCTGAATTCTTTGGGGCATGCCCCACAAATGGCCCTTTTAAGGGCTGGTAAGGTAAAATAGCTTTGAACTTTTTTTTATTTAGAATAGGGTAGGGCATTTTTTTTTATTTTGGGGGGGTTTGTTATTTTATTAGGGGCTTAGATTAGGTGTAAGTATCTTAAAATTGTTGTAATATTTTTTAAATGTTTGTAACCTATTTTTTTTATTTTTTGTAACAGCTTTTTTTGTACTTTAGTTAGTTTATGTAATTGTATTTAATTGTAGTTATTTGTAGTTAATTTATTTAATGATAGTGAAGTGTTAGGTTTAATTGTAACTTAGGTTAGGATTTATTTTACAGGTCATTTTGTATTTCTTTTAGCTAGGTAGTTATTAAATAGTTAATAACTATTTAATAACTATTCTAACTAGCTAAAATAAATACAAAGTTACCTGTAAAATAAATATAATTCCTAAAATAGCTACAATGTAATTATTAATTACATTGTAGCTATCGTAGGCCTAGATTTAGAGTTCGGCGTTAGCCGTGAAAACCAGCGTTAGAGGCCCCTAACGCGGGTTTCTTATGGACTCCGGTATTTAGAGTTTATTTACCGACACTCAAAAATCACCTAACGCTCAAATTTCTACCGCCACCTCTGACCCAGTAGTTAACATATACCGACAAAATAAACATCCACGAATCACAAAACAAATATTACACAAACTACACTTACACTCATACAAACACTACACTATTTTTATTTTTATGATTTAATAATTTTTCATCAAAATACAAAGGATCAAAGTTGCGAGATCTCGGGTGTTAGAAAAAAATATACACAAATCCATTTTCCCATTGACTTACATTGACACACGGGAAAAGACCCTCATATACCTACATCTAACTAATAACATTATCACAAACATACACTAATCGATGCATACAAACAATATACACCACATGACATACACAAAAAAATGATTTATTACATAAAGAACACGATTTAGTTACTTTTTCCCAAAAGCTCATGAGGTCACTCACTTTACGAGGAAAACCAGTCTTAGAAAAAAAAAAAAAATTTTTTAGAGCCTCCATTGACTTCTATTGGGAAGACGTGCTCGTGCACGCGAAACCCACATTTCCCTAACGCACGCAAATAGCGTAGACAGAAAAACTCCAAATACCAGCGCTAGAAAATACATGATTTTATGCGTTAGACACAGCTAGGATAAATAGATCAACGAATGACTATTTCCCTATGGTGGATTTATGGATTTTACAGTTTGAATATTCACAACACTATTAAATTGTTTCACACTTTTAGATTACATCAACTACAAATCAACATCACTAGTAACACATTATTATTTAAATAAAATTACATTTAAACGTAAAAAAAAATTAATTAAACTTTTCTGGATTCACAAACAGTACACAATGGGAAACACCTCTCATTTACCTTTATTATTGCATTTCAGTTATTCAACTCATATGCTTGCAGCAACTGCATATCTACATAGGCTTAACACATGATCAGTCATGGATGCACATACATTACTTTTAACATTCACTCATACATGTGCATTCAAATGATGGGGGAAAAACACATTACATTCTCTCGAGGAATCACAAAACACAACATATGGATTTTACTGTACTTTTAACATCATGATTCCATCACCAGAAACCATTAGGAATTACGTACAACAAGAACATCATTACACCAGATTACAGATGTCACTTTATGGGAAGGAACAACAATGCCAGACCGCTATATAGAAGTCAGCATATGTGGGACACAATCACAATATATACGTACATGTACATAACACGCATCACCCATCACGCAACCACAAAGCACACATTTATATTTTATTCAGCACACAATAACAATGTAGCACAATACAACAACACAATGAGGATTTCTGAACTACATAGGCAGGTTAATAATATCATGACGTCATTAGAAGATTCAACCATACACATCACAGATTCACGACTGTACCGCCCCTTTAGGAACTTTAACACTCAATACTACAATACAACATATACGTAAACAACACTTTTGAACAGCATTATTAGGGAAATTTCAATGGGACAATTAAGAAATATTGTCAGATCGCAAATCACTTTATATACAATACTACAGATGGCATCCGGAAGTTATTCAGTATTAGTGCGATTTGAATGGGACGCATACAATAACAATGTAGCACAATACAACAACACAATGAGGATTTCTGAACTACATAGGCAGGTTAATAATATCATGACGTCATTAGAAGATTCAACCATACACATCAGAGATTCACCACTGTACCGCCCCTTTAGGAACTTTAACACTCAATACTACAATACAACATATACGTAAACAACACTTTTGAACAGCATTATTAGGGAAATTTCAATGGGACAATTAAGAAATATTGTCAGATCGCAAATCACTTATATATACAATACTACAGATGACATCCGGAAGCTCAGAATTATTATGCTGATTTTAAAGGGACGCATACAATATTGACAGCTCGGCAATCACTTATATATACAATACTACAAATGACAGCCGGAAGTTATTCAGTATTAGTGCCATTTTAATGGGACGCATACAATATTGACATCTCGGCAATCACTTATATATACAATACTACAGATGACAGCCGGAAGTTATTCAGTATTAGTGCGATTTGAAAGGGACGCATACAATATTGACAGATCGGCAATCACTTATATATATAATACTACAGATGGCAGACGGGAAGTTCTGAATTATTCTTGCGATTTTAAAGGGACGCATACAATATTGACATCTCGGCAATCACTTATATACACAATACTACAGATGACAGCCGGAAGTTATTCAGTATTATTGAGATTTGAATGGGACGCATACAATATTGACAGCTCGGCAATCACTTATATATACAATACTACAGATGGCAGACGGGAAGTTCTGAATTATTATTGCGATTTTAAAGGGACGCATACAATATTGACATCTCGGCAATCACTTATATATACAATACTACAGATGGCAGATGGGAAGTTCTGAATTATTCTTGCGATTTTAAAGGGACGCATACAATATTGACTGCTCGGCAATCACTTATATATACAATACTACAGATGGCAGATGTTACTTTATCGTTTACAAACAATATTGCAGCAACATTGATCGATCACATTCGATGCACATTATACACAACTATGCACTTTCATTCATGTTTGCCTGGACGTGTGCTTGTTACTATAAGATTGCGTTTAATAAATATTGATTACGCATATGAACAAACATTACAAACATGCACTGTATGTGTGATATTTGACACTTTCACATTGAGATTCATTGGGGGAAAACAACATTTCAGCAAAAAACAAAAAAACGCCCACTGTGAAAGCATTCGCGCCACTCACATACAAACAAGTGAATACAATTAGCAATCATTACAAACTCACTACCATTGGACTAATTGTACTATAAATCCCCCAAACAACATGTCCAATGCATCACTTGTGATCCACATCAGATCAAGTGCTTACCTTGTTACGCTGTTTTGAAAGATGGATGACGATGACATGGTAGACGCTGCTGGTGCTGCTATTGGCGAACTAGCTGTTGCTCGAATCAGGCAGCCTCGGCGGCTCAGACTGAGACGAAGGGGTCGTCTGGTTCGCGGTCCTCGTGTCTACAGGGTGAGACCCACCTTGGAAAACATGAGCGACTTTGAGGTTTTTGATAAGTATCGGCTTGATCGCGAACAGCTCATTGGCCTTTACGAGCTTCTTAAACCTCATTTGTAGCCACGTATACAAATAAGGACTGCTGTTCCCCCCATGAGTAAGATGCTAAGCTGTCTTTACGTCCTGGCCTCCGGGAGTTTTCAATCCGGAGAACTGTACATGCATGGCCTGGCTCAAGGTACATTCTCTGGGGTGTTTGATAACTTTCTGGACGCCATGGTACGTATCAGTAAGCAATACATAGGATTCCCACAGAATGATGGTGATTGGAGGCGCCTGAAGCGGGAATTCTTTGATATTGCTCAATTGCCCAATGTCTTGGGAGCCATTGATTGTACCCACATTGCGCTGCGTGCTCCAATTGATGACTTGCCCTTCAGAAATCGCAAACATTTTCATAGCCTCAACGTGCAGTATGTTTGTGACGCACGGATGAGGATTATGCATGTGTATGCGAATTTTGGAGGTGCTTGTCATGATGCCCGCATCCTCTTTCAGTCGTCCCTGTGGAGACAGTTTGAGGAAAGACAAATGCCCCCTGGTTATCTCGTTGGTGAGTATTTGTGCACAACATGGTTAATTAGTTTGACAATTGCCACTGTAGTTTTAAAATGTTAGCGTCTTGTTCAGCTATAGGATGCAATTTAACCATTTGTTATTTTCCGACGCTAATGTCTACTTTTAGTTTAATGCAGATATGTAGCATGTCATACCTTAAATGCTCAGAGAATGCAATGTAACCATGTATTTAGCATTTTACACAAGGTTTGTTTTCGGAGAAATACGCATATGTAGCATGTCTTAGCTGAAATGGGAAGATATTAGCTCATGCAATTTAACCATGTCATTGTCTCTTTCCGCTAATGTCTACTTTTAGTTCAATGCAGATATGTAGCATGTCTTACCTTAAATGCTCAGCTAGAGAATGCAATGTAACCATGTCTTTAGCATTTTACACAAGGTTTGTTTTCGGAGAAATACGCATATGTAGCATGTCTTAGCTGAAATGGGAAGATATTAGCTCATGCAATTTAACCATGTCATTGTCTCTTTCCACTAATGTCTACTTTTAGTTCAATGCAGATATGTAGCATATCTTACCTTAAATGCTCAGATAGAGAATGCAATGTAACCATGTATTTAGCATTTTACACAAGGTTTGTTTTCGGAGAAATACGCATATGTAGCATGTCTTAGCTGAAATGGGAAGATATTAGCTCATGCAATTTAACCATGTCATTGTCTCTTTCCGCTAATGTCTACTTTTAGTTCAATGCAGATATGTAGCATGTCTTACCTTAAATGCTCAGATAGAGAATGCAATGTAACCATGTATTTAGCATTTTACACAAGGTTTGTTTTCGGAGAAATACGCATATGTAGCATGTCTTAGCTGAAATGGGAAGATATTAGCTCATGCAATTTAACCATGTCATTGTCTCTTTCCGCTAATGTCTACTTTTAGTTCAATGCAGATATGTAGCATGTCTTACCTTAAATGCTCAGATAGAGAATGCAATGTAACCATGTATTTAGCATTTTACACAAGGTTTGTTTTCGGAGAAATACGCATATGTAGCATGTCTTAGCTGAAATGGGAAGATATTAGCTCATGCAATTTAACCATGTCATTGTCTCTTTCCGCTAATGTCTACTTTTAGTTCAATGCAGATATGTAGCATGTCTTACCTTAAATGCTCAGATAGAGAATGCAATGTAACCATGTATTTAGCATTTTACACAAGGTTTGGTTTAGGAGAAATATGCATATGTAGCATGTGTTAGATGAAATGGGAAGATACAGAATAATATAGAACTTGATTTTTGGATTTGTAAGAAAAATTTTTTTAATGGATTATCGTGTACAAAATTTTTTTTTATCATAATACTATTTTAAGGATTCTGTTTGAATTATGTTCTGTTCATAATTTATAGGTGATTCTGGGTACATGAGCCGGCCTTGGCTCATTACCCCCTTGCGTAGCCCGACTGATGTGTCTGAGGAGCGCTACAATAGGGCTCATAAGAGAATCAGGGCGGTGGTTGAACGGATGTTCGGGCTCCTGAAGATGAGGTTCAGGTGCCTGGACCGTTCTGGAGGAGCACTCCAGTACAACCCAAAGAAGGTGGCTAAGATCGTTGTAGCCTGTAGCGTCCTGCATAATATTGCACAGCGGGCTGGGATGCTGCAGGCCGTCCCGGTGGACAGAGACCTCCTCAGAGATGAGGAGGATGATCCTGTTCTAGAGGGGGAATTCCAGGACGAGGGCCTCGATGTTAGAGCAGACGTCATCAACCGCCACTTTAGACGGTAAAGAATAGAAATTAGACTGTAGTATTTTCCATAGATGTGAACTCTAGGGAAATGACAAGTAGAGAATTGTGCAAACATGTTAGGATTGTTCATCAAATGATAAAAATGTGTTTCATTTATTAATATAGGTGATGCTCTGGCCATTGGGTCCTGTAGCGAGTCTTTGCCACCTGGTTTTTAAAGAGGACATCAGATGGTAAGTATAAATGTATGGACTGTTGCTGGCATGAATTGTACACAAATACATCATATGGCATACATTTTCAAAAACAGTATTTAGTTTACACATTAATTAAAATGTCAATACTCAGAAAGGGATCCTCTAGAATGACTATGGTTCAATGTCACACATTAGAGGTTTGTTCTGCTCAATATGACTCATCTTCACACTTTATAGAAAATAACACAAGTTGCTACACACGCTTAGTAAGCTATTGACAGAAATTTATTATGAAATGGGGGGTGGGAGAGGGGTACAGAACTGATTCACACACTTGTAGTAATTTTAATTAAAATTTTTCTTCCATTAGGGAGCTGACTTAATCTAAAGACTGAAAGGGAAGAATTAGAAGCCTGACAGTGAAGATTGCCCAGACTGACAGTGGTAAAAAGCCAAGATTGAAATTGAAGTATACCAATGGGATCATGTCTGGCATTATCTTTCCAATCTGCTGACCTTGAAAACCATACAAAGACATGTTCACATGGTAAATGCCAACTATTTGCTAGAATAAGGCTGTGGAGACATCCTATTGGAGACACTTAGATGATTTTCTAATTTTTAGATGGTATTTCCCAGTCCTCTATTTAATGAACTGATGAATAAGACACCTATTGAAGATAAACTGTTTACCCCTGAATTGACTTTTAAAGACCATGCATTATCCAGGTTGGTGCATGCTAGTTAAGAATGCATGCTAGTTAAGAATCACAGGAAGAATGTCGATTATTGTTAGCTTACATACATTAGTCTACTTATTTCATCATTAGATATTTAGGGATCACAATCAGAAAAAGGAATACATATTATAGTTGATATAGAGGTATTTGAATGGACATGAAATATTACATTTATGTTCAGCATACATATATTGTTGAAATGTGATATACATTATGTATAATTAGAAATTTGGATATTTAAATTGAATTTGGATTCAACAATATAATGTTGTATGTTTATTTTTTTAATCAATTTAATAAATATCTTTCAAAAATGTTGAACAAAGTTAGAGCATAGACACAAGATGATTGTAAATGTATTTTATGAATATTTGACAACATGTGTATTAACTTTGTTCCATTTGTTTATTTGTCATTTCAGATTGGCATCTGATGACTTCCAGGAATATTTTTTTTTTTTCAATAAATTTCCTTTTTTATTTTAAAATGTTAATAATAAACATTTTATTAATACATTCTTTTGAACAGATTATAATAAATATCAATATAATCTGTCAATAAAAAAAAGTTTGACTCCCATGACTGGTAGTTGGCTATTTGCCAAGCACATGCATAAGATCAAATAATGCATTAATTTTAGAAAATCAACTGATTCCGAGAATATTACATTAAACTATCTTTTTTAACATTAATTGGGGAGTGAGATCCTTCAATGCTTTTCTTTTGAAAATCTTATATATTAAATTAATTTTGGATATGTAGTCAAAATTTCTCATAAATTATTTATTTTCACTTTTAAGAAGGGGAAGTGGTTCAATTACATTAAAGTGACAGTGTTGTTGAAAGTAAAATTAATTTTATAAGATCTTGTATCTTCCTTAGGTATCTCTAAAAATTTTTTTAGAAATTATTTAAATTTTTACTTGTATAAATGGTAGGTCATTTAACTTGATATTTTTAACAAGCTAGTTATTGGATGCCAGGTTAATCTATGTAATTTTCTAGTGGAGTCATTTAACTATAGTTAGTAATATTATGTATTTAAAAAAATATTACCTCTTGGGTTAGACATCAAATATCTATATATAATTTTAATTCCCCTTTAGTTTATTTTGACAATGTTAAATCAACATTCCAAATGTTTTGGTCCTTAAAGGGACATTCACAAAGTATATTGTGTAAAGATTTTTAAAAAAATCATAAAAGAATTTAAACATATTTAGAAAGTAATATAGAATTACATTCAGTCTTTAAATATACTTCTAAAAAAATACATCAATGCACATATCTTAGTCAATTACATAAGGCATCTATATGCAACCAACAATCAGCATCAAAATAGCCTATGTAGATATGCATTTAATCCAAGAATATATATAATTACAATATAATGATTGAATAACAAAACATATTAAGTTGGTCAAATATTAGAATCTTATACAAAATGCATACATAACATATAGCTTAATGTCCCTCTAAGCTGAAGGCTCCAAAATACCTCCTTTAATAAATATATTTCAGTCAGTGTGTAAAACAATCTAGAAGTTAATCTAAATTTGCTTTACTCATATGTTAGACTAATTTAGCAAAAGGAAGGTGCCTAGGTTTCTGATATTTTAAGCATTATTGTGAAATGTTTCTTTAAAGGGACATGAACTCAAAATATACTTAAAGGGAGACAATTAAAAAATTAATGATTTATACATTCTGAATGAGTTTTCTATTTTAAGCAACTTTAAAAATTGTCTCGTATTATGAATGCTCCTTGTGATGTTGCTATCATTACTTTTAAAAAAAGGCATTAAAAAGATAATTTATTTGCTTCAGTACTCTGGACAGAACTTGCTTTTTTTGGTTGGATTAATTGATCCAACAATCGTCAAGGACAACCCAGGTTTTTTGGAAACAAATGTCCGTAAGCTAAAATATCATTATTGATTTGCAAAGAAAGATAACAAGATAACTGTTAACATTTGATAATCGGATTAAATTATAAAGTTGATTAATATTTCATGCTCAATCTGAATCACGAACGCTAAATTTGTTTGGACAGTGTCCCTTTAAGAGATTTAAATAGTGTATTTACTTCTCTTCCTATCTTGACATACTTTGCTTGAAAAGCATATCGAGATAGGCTCAGTAGATGAAGATTGGTGGATGCACAGAGATGCCTTATGTGATTGGCTCAACCATGTGCATTGAAATTTCTTCTGTTGAGGATATATAAATACTAAGAGAAATTGATTTACATTTTAAAGTCTAAACAATCTTCTAGCTCTACAGATCATTTGATACAATTGTTTGTTTGTAATGTCTATTTAAAAATAAAGACGCCATTGCACAATAACATATATGAGCACTTCAGAGAAATACAAGCTCGAGGTTTATTTGCTAATAACAAACAAACATGTAGTTTAACATTTATAAACAGATTATCCAAGTTACTGACATTCTAACCTGAATTTGAACATTAAGAAATATTGCGTGGGAAACGCATCTTGAAACACCAGATTAGCATCTTTAAACATTAGTCTAATGTCACGCAATAGCACACAATCAATGTGCATTATAAAGACATTTAATAGAGCAATGTCAATAATTCTCAATAAGTCAACAAATTTATTTTATGAACAATAAAGACATACAATATTAAATGTGTATTTGTATTAAAGAAACAGACCGTTATTAAACCGAAAAATGTCTACAACATTTAATAATGTGACAGTATTAGATTTTAAAGAGAATTTAATCATTAATATTTAACGGATCACGGATATTAAATCTGCGTCACACATATCCGCATGACAGACCCATGAGTTACAAATAAGTCTACATGAAAAATGAACTAACAGCACCACCAAGCGGTATGTGTAAGGAAGTTACTAAGATATGAAACATTAAGGAACGGCCAATCCGAGTTCATCACACAAACACAACTTTAGTCAGGATGGTCTCATAGACATTCTAACAATATTTCAAACTTTTATCCAATCAGATGTACAGATAACTTGTCCCATGGTGCATCTCATGTTTACTTCACCATATAAAAGTCCATTACACGTTGCCATCTTTGTCAGTTCTCTAATGCCTGCAGGCAGTATATCTGATATTTATTTCAAAATAAATTCTACAACCCAGCAGGCATGTCAGCTCCCAGGTTCACCAAGGAGGAGAGCGCTGCACTGGTCCACGCTGTCAAGGACTTTTATCCCCAGCTGTTTGGGAACAAGAGGAGGTTGACAGATGCGCACGTTAAGAAGGCCCTCTGGGAGTCTATCACCAATGCGGTTAGATTGGTGTCTGACGTCCAGAGGACCCAGGATCAGATCATGAGGAGATTCGGAGATATGAGGTTGCGGTTATCCAAAAAAGTCAACCTCATAAGGGACTGGGTACAAGCCCGTAAAAGAGGTGGCAAAAGAGAGGCCCCGCGGAAAATGTACCTACTCCCTTATGAGGTGACTTTATGCGAGCTCCTCAATCTCCGGGTCCCCAAAAGATTTCGATCCTCGCCATCCTCGGCCTCCTCTTCTTCCCTCCCAGCTGCGGGATCTGAAAGTCCTGATGCGGGGGCCAGGGCAGCTGCTTCTCCGTCCGGTGGCCTGGGAGGAGATGGAGAATCTGAACAAGGTAATTATCCAACTTCATATAATATCTTAATATTTGTTATTTTTATCCAAAAATGTGTATATAGTCAGATACTAAACCTATACAGATCTCACAACATACACTACATATGATGTTTAGATATCTGATTTTAGATTAGTGACACATGAAATAGGAATGATGTTTCTTGCGCTCTACAGAATATGCGTCACAGAGCGGAAATGGAATTTCGCATCCAAGTTAACATGGCTTTGCTGTAAGTGGCATTGCTTTATACATGTTGGTCAAATGACGGATGCGTAATTCCGCTTGGAATCATTGCGCAATGATCGCGAAAATAGAATTTCGCATCCACGTTAACATGGCTTTGCTGTAAGTGGCATTGCTTTATACATGTTGGTCAAATGACGGATGCGTAATTCCGCTTGGAATCATTGCGCAATGATCGCGAAAATGGAATTTCGCATCCACGTTAACATGGCTTTGCTGTAAGTGGCATTGCTTTATACATGTTGGTCAAAATTAAATGTGAATTATTATATTAGTGAAGAATACAGTATTCTTATTTTCAATAGTATAGATAATAAAAAAATAAAAAAATAAAAAAAAATATAACATATGGCAATCAATTGATGATTATGAAATAACACCAAAAAATTATTAAATATACAGTAAACAACACAACTGATTGAAAATAAGAGTCCAGGATATATTTATCATGAATTTAATTGAGGAAACAATTAACTCATGGGACTACCAAAGGATTAATAGTTTTAAATTGATTTGTTAATAATGTAAAGATTTTAAACATGGCATGATTTGTATTAATGATATGCAATCCTCATTTAATATATTACAGATATGGATGTTGCTGCTGGATCCTTAAGGGAGGGCTTGTCACAGTATGGTATGTCTCATTTTAATTGACATTTGTCTTAGAAACATGGACAGAACATTACATACTAAATCCACATTGTTCAATATTTATATGTAATGTCCCTTTAATAGATGAAAATTAAATAATTATTCGGATATCCTTAAATAACATATTAGATTTGAATTGCATGCTCAATCCCATTCATTACATCAACATATGGAGTAGAGAATTCATTAACACCAACATTGTCAAATCAATTTAATTTTATATTAAAGGGATACTGAGCTACAATTATTAATGTTGTCATTCAGATAGAGTATGCAATATTAATAAACATTTAAATATAATACTATAATCATATGTGAAATATTCTATTGCTAAATGTATTTTAAAATCAAGAATGTACGTTTATCTGCATCTCAATTTTGGTTGACCAACCTGGGGCCTAGATTTGGAGTTTGGCGGTAAAAGGGCTGTTAACGCTCCGCGGGCTTTTTTCTGGCCGCACCATAAAATTAACTCTGGTATCGAGAGTTCAAACAAATGCTGCGTTAGGCTCCAAAAAAGGAGCGTAGAGCATTTTTACCGCAAATGCAACTCTCGATACCAGAGTTGCTTACGGACGCGGCCGGCCTCAAAAACGTGCTCGTGCACGATTCCCCCATAGGAAACAATGGGACTGTTTGAGCTGAAAAAAAACCTAACACCTGCAAAAAAGCAGCGTTCAGCTCCTAACGCAGCCCCATTGTTTCCTATGGGGAAACACTTCCTACGTCTGCACCTAACACTCTAACATGTACCCCGAGTCTAAACACCCCTAACCTTACACTTATTAACCCCTAATCTGCCGCCCCCGCTATCGCTGACCCCTGCATATTTTTTTTAACCCCTAATCTGCCGCTCCGTAAACCGCCGCAACCTACGTTATCCCTATGTACCCCTAATCTGCTGCCCTAACATCGCCGACCCCTATATTATATTTATTAACCCCTAATCTGCCCCCTCAACGTCGCCGACACCTGCCTACACTTATTAACCCCTAATCTGCCGAGCGGACCTGAGCGCTACTATAATAAAGTTATTAACCCCTAACCCGCCTCACTAACCCTATCATAAATAGTATTAACCCCTAATCTGCCCTCCCTAACATCGCCGACACCTAACTTCAATTATTAACCCCTAATCTGCCGAGCGGACCTCACCGCTATTCTAATAAATGTATTAACCCCTAAAGCTAAGTCTAACCCTAACCCTAACACCCCCCTAACTTAAATATAATTTACATCTAACGAAATAAATTAACTCTTATTAAATAAATTATTCCTATTTAAAGCTAAATACTTACCTGTAAAATAAATCCTAATATAGCTACAATATAAATTATAATTATATTATAGCTATTTTAGGATTAATATTTATTTTACAGGCAACTTTGTAATTATTTTAACCAGGTACAATAGCTATTAAATAGTTAAGAACTATTTAATAGTTACCTAGTTAAAATAATAACAAATTTACCTGTAAAATAAATCCTAACCTAAGATATAATTAAACTTAACACTACCCTATCAATAAAATAATTAAATAAACTACCTACAATTACCTACAATTAACCTAACACTACACTATCAATAAATTAATTAAATACAATTGCTACAAATAAATACAATTAAATAAACTATCTAAAGTACAAAAAATAAAAAAGAACTAAGTTACAAAAAATAAAAAAATATTTACAAACATAAGAAAAATATTACAACAATTTTAAACTAATTACACCTACTCTAAGCCCCCTAATAAAATAACAAAGCCCCCCAAAATAAAAAATTCCCTACCCTATTCTAAATTAAAAAAGTTACAAGCTCTTTTACCTTACCAGCCCTGAACAGGGCCCTTTGCGGGGCATGCCCCAAGAATTTCAGCTCTTTTGCCTGTAAAAGAATAAATACAATACCCCCCCCCAACATTACAACCCACCACCCACATACCCCTAATCTAACCCAAACCCCCCTTAAAAAAACCTAACACTAAGCCCCTGAAGATCTTCCTACCTTGTCTTCACCATCCAGGTATCACCGATCCGTCCTGGCTCCAACATCTTCATCCAACCCAAGCGGGGGTTGGCGATCCATAATCCGGTGCTGAAGAGGTCCAGAAGAGGCTCCAAAGTCTTCCTCCTATCCGGCAAGAAGAGGACATCCGGACCGGCAAACATCTTCTCCAAGCGGCATCTTCGATCTTCTTCCATCCGGAGCGAAGCGGCAGGATCCTGAAGACCTCCAGCGCGGAACATCCATCCGGACCGACGACTGAACGACGAATGACTGTTCCTTTAAGGGACGTCATCCAAGATGGCGTCCCTCGAATTCCGATTGGCTGATAGGATTCTATCAGCCAATCGGAATTAAGGTAGGAATTTTCTGATTGGCTGATGGAATCAGCCAATCAGAATCTAGTTCAATCCGATTGGCCGATCCAATCAGCCAATCAGATTGAGCTCGCATTCTATTGGCTGTTCCGATCAGCCAATAGAATGCGAGCTCAATCTGATTGGCTGATTGGATCGGCCAATCGGATTGAACTAGATTCTGATTGGCTGATTCCATCAGCCAATCAGAAAATTCCTACCTTAATTCCGATTGGCTGATAGAATCCTATCAGCCAATCGGAATTCGAGGGACGCCATCTTGGATGACGTCCCTTAAAGGAACAGTCATTCGTCGTTCAGTCGTCGGTCCGGATGGATGTTCCGCGCTGGAGGTCTTCAGGATCCTGCCGCTTCGCTCCGGATGGAAGAAGATCGAAGATGCCGCTTGGAGAAGATGTTTGCCGGTCCGGATGTCCTCTTCTTGCCGGATAGGAGGAAGACTTTGGAGCCTCTTCTGGACCTCTTCAGCACCGGATTATGGATCGCCAACCCCCGCTTGGGTTGGATGAAGATGTTGGAGCCAGGACGGATCGGTGATACCTGGATGGTGAAGACAAGGTAGGAAGATCTTCAGGGGCTTAGTGTTAGGTTTATTTAAGGGGGGTTTGGGTTAGATTAGGGGTATGTGGGTGGTGGGTTGCAATGTTGGGGGGGGGTATTGTATTTATTCTTTTACAGGCAAAAGAGCTGAAATTCTTGGGGCATGCCCCGCAAAGGGCCCTGTTCAGGGCTGGTAAGGTAAAAGAGCTTGTAACTTTTTTAATTTAGAATAGGGTAGGGAATTTTTTATTTTGGGGGGCTTTGTTATTTTATTAGGGGGCTTAGAGTAGGTGTAATTAGTTTAAAATTGTTGTAATATTTTTCTTATGTTTGTAAATATTTTTTTATTTTTTGTAACTTAGTTCTTTTTTATTTTTTGTACTTTAGATAGTTTATTTAATTGTATTTATTTGTAGCAATTGTGTTTAATTAATTTATTGATAGTGTAGTGTTAGGTTAATTGTAGGTAATTGTAGGTAGTTTATTTAATTATTTTATTGATAGGGTAGTGTTAAGTTTAATTATATCTTAGGTTAGGATTTATTTTACAGGTAAATTTGTTATTATTTTAACTAGGTAACTATTAAATAGTTCTTAACTATTTAATAGCTATTGTACCTGGTTAAAATAATTACAAAGTTGCCTGTAAAATAAATATTAATCCTAAAATAGCTATAATATAATTATAATTTATATTGTAGCTATATTAGGATTTATTTTACAGGTAAGTATTTAGCTTTAAATAGGAATAATTTATTTAATAAGAGTTAATTTATTTCGTTAGATGTAAATTATATTTAAGTTAGGGGGGTGTTAGGGTTAGGGTTAGACTTAGCTTTAGGGGTTAATACATTTATTAGAATAGCGGTGAGCTCCGGTCGTCAGATTAGGGGTTAATAATTGAAGTTAGGTGTCGGCGATGTTAGGGAGGGCAGATTAGGGGGTTAATACTATTTATGATAGGGTTAGTGAGGCGGGTTAGGGGTTAATAACTTTATTATAGTAGCGCTCAGGTCCGCTCGGCAGATTAGGGGTTAATAAGTGTAGGCAGGTGTCGGCGACGTTGAGGGGGGCAGATTAGGGGTTAATAAATATAATATAGGGGTCGGCGGTGTTAGGGGTAGCAGATTAGGGGTACATAGGGATAACGTAGGTGGCGGCGCTTTGCGGTCGGAAGATTAGGGGTTAATTATTTTAAGTAGCTGGCGGCGATGTTGTGGGGGGCAGGTTAGGGGTTAATAAATGTAATACAGGGGTCGGCGGGGTTAAGGGCAGCAGATTAGGGGTACATAAGTATAACGTAGGTGGCGGTCGGCAGATTAGGGGTTAAAAATTTTAATCGAGTGGCGGCGATGTGGGGGGACCTCGGTTTAGGGGTGCATAGGTAGTTTATGGGTGTTAGTGTACTTTAGGGTACAGTAGTTAAGAGCTTTATAAACCGGCGTTAGCCAGAAAGCTCTTAACTCCTGCTATTTTCAGGCGGCTGGAATTTTGTCGTTAGAGCTCTAACGCTCACTTCAGAAACGACTCTAAATACCGGCGTTAGAAAGATCCCATTGAAAATATAGGCTACGCAAATGGCGTAGGGGGATCTGCGGTATGGAAAAGTCGCGGCTGAAAAGAGAGCGTTAGACCCTTTAATCACTGACTCCAAATACCAGCGGGCGGCCAAAACCAGCGTTAGGAGCCTCTAACGCTGGTTTTGACGGCTACCGCCGAACTCCAAATCTAGGCCTGGGTTTTTATTGATGATTGGTGGATACCTTCAACAAACAATATTTATTGAATCCAATATTGCTTATCTGCCTTTAATATTAAAATTTAGCAACATTCAAATTATAATAGGAGTCAATGTTAAATAATTTTGAACAGTTTGAACAGAGAAATCAATGATTTAAATTAATCATGTCAGTGTCCCTTTAAGAAAAAATAGATTCATTCATCTTTACATTCTTTGGATTAAACAATATTGATATATAATTCACATATTCACTGTTGGAGTTACTTTATAGATATCAGCATACTCTTAACAGCACCATGATTACATATTTGTAATAATCAATTTGGTTTTGTATTGTGATAAATATGTGTTGTGTCCTAAACAAGATTACTGTACATTGCACAAATGGCTCGATGTGCCACATGTGTTTGTTTAGATTTGTCAACAGCTGCTCTTCAAAATGTGGTTTGTGTGTATTCTTTTACGAACATTGATCAATGGGTATATTTAGATATGCAATAGCATCGTATGAGATGAGTTTGATGTCTAATATAGTCTGAAATTAAACATATGTTCAATACAGAATTTTTAACAGAATCTCCTTGATTCAATCAAGCATTTTCTGGTTTAATGACTGCTCTATTCTTCACATTTTCAAGTTGATTAATCTTAAAATTCGAGACAGATGTGATTTAGTGATATCCCAAATGTGTTTCCTAATATATATCTATATCATTCATAGAGAGAGTTGGTGTGGTGAGCCCACAGGAATCCAGCAGTGACATAGAGCCGCCTTTGCGGTCTCCTGGTAAGTCCATTGACTCATTTATATGTAATTGAAGGTGTATTGTTAATCAATATTATGAGCATGATTCTGATGAAGCATAACATTTGAAACAAACATATAATTTTCTCTTCTGATTATATATTAATTTTCTTTTAATATTGAACGATTAATAATTTAAACTTTATTAGTCTACACATTTGTTATTCAGAAGATGTATAGCATATGTTTGTTTCCATGTTCTTTTTTGACAACAGTCATCAAGTGATACACACATGAGAAATCTTAAATGTTCTATGTACTATGCTTTTATGATTTTTAAATTAATCCAAACAATACATCGAAAATATGAATCATTGAGAATAACAAATCTAATGTAATTTGTATGCTCCATCAAAATGATGTAAATCATAACTTTGGGTGTGTATATCTTTAATGCAACATTGATGTGTGTCTTTGAACAACAGTAACATATGTTATAATATCTGTTGTTAACGTGTAGACAACATGTTATGTTTTACAGAGATTGATTTAACATATGTGACGGAGGAGGAAGAGGCTGCCTTGGAGTCTAATGGTATGTGAAATATATCTATCATGTTTCCAACATGTTGGTTTCTTTGAAATAATTTCATTGAAGACATTCAAAGTCTACAGCTTTTGCACTTTAAAAAGGAATATTATTTGTCTGTTCAAATACACTACTGCCCCCTTTCTATATCAGGCAGCATGAAATTTTTTTAATTGAAAATATTTAAAATTCATGCCATCATTATGTCACATGCATATTCCAGGCCAAAACACAATAATAATGTTATAATTGTACAGACAGTAATTGATATTCATCTGAGTGCCTATATGCATACCATATCCTCATTTCATAATTGTTTACAAATTCAAACACACTTCGAAGTATATTGAAAACATAATCAATTTGAAATGCATTGATTTGATTTCATGATGTATGAGATGTTAATATATATTTATTAAATTTTCAGATGGATCCACCACTTCTGGTCATCTGGTTTCCGCCCCTGCCCAGTCCCCTGCACAGTCACAGACCCCTCCCCCTGCCCAGACCCCTGACCATGCCCAGACCCCTGCACAGACCCAGACCCCTGCCCATGGCCAGACTCCTGCACAGACCCAGACCCCTGCCCATGACCAGACTCCTGCCCATGCCCAGACCCCTGCCGGCCCTTCCCATTTATCATTTCCTGTCCCTCCCAAAAAACGCCCCTACACCCCCCTTCGCCGCTCTCCCCGTATTATGGCCCGTACAGCTGCCCAGACCCCAACTCCCCACTCCCCAGCTGTACGGCCTACCCTGGAGCGGCAGCTCACCCCTCCCCAAGCCAATACCATCCCTCCCCAAGCCAATCCCATCCCTCCCCCCTGTCTCAACCTTCATTGTCCTGGGTGTCGGATTGTCCTTCCCAGGCACAGCTGTAAGTATCATTCAAAATCCACGTTATAAGATACTTAAAGGTACAGTGAAGGTAAATATTTTCTATTGTGATTCAAATAGAGCATGCAATGTTAATCAAATTTATAATTTACTACTCTTATGAATTATTCTTCATTCTCTTGATATCTTTATTGAAACAAAGAAATGCCTATAATTTAAAAAAAAAAAAAATAATTCTGGCCATCATTTCTTTATTGTTGGATGAATGTATCCATCAACCAGCAGGGACAAACAAAGTTGATAAACAAATATTGGCTGGCCTAAAAAGCAACATTCTTGCCTTCAAAATCTAGCTATAGAATTCAAACATTTAAAGAATATGTGTAAGTTTTAAAGATTTGTAATGTCATGCTCTATCTGAATCAGTCAATTAAATATTTAGGTTCAGTGTCCCTTTAATTGGATATCACTACATATACCAATCACCACTACTTGGATCCAACAATTAATGTACAAATGTTGATACATTATCTCTTGTCTAACCCAGTGGGAATGTAATTTCTTCAGGTTGCTATGTTTACACAGCTTGTCCTCAATGCCAAAATGTTTAAGGATAGGTGTGCCTACCACAGTATAATTTAAATATTTAAATTGCTAATGTAAGTACAATGTAAATCCTTTAACAAGATTTGATACACTCAAGCTGTATAAGTGGATCATCTAAAACCAATTAAAGGGGACAACATGTTTGAGTAAACTGTCCCTTTAATTATTTCTGTCTGTCTGAATAACCTAATTCATGTGTAAAGAATAAATTTAAACTAATTGATGTAAAGAATGATTTGTCTTTATGATGACAATGTATCTTTGATAATTTTGTCGTCTGTTGTGTAATTATCCTTAATATTTAATGTATTCTTTATTTTAGGCTGTGACTCAGCATGGCTCATGCTAGAAGGCATAGCAAGAGTAGAGCAGGCCGTGTTGAGGAACGCAGCTGTCCTGAGAGGGATGAACGACACCATGCAGGCCCAGCTCCGGGTTCAGGACTTGACTCTGCGTGCAATTATGCGATTAAATTCAAGGCCTGAATCTGGAGCTGGACATGCACAGGACGATGAAGAGGATGACCAGTAAGTGGAGGATCTGGAGATGCTCCAAGGTGGCAGATAAGAATCCTCCGTCCACATGTTGATATTTTTGTTTTATTGTTGCCATTTGGCCTTTTTAAAAGTTTATTGTTGTGCCTGTTGCACTCTTTTACCTTGTCATATGTCTCCAATGGGGCTATGCTGGCCCTTGGCAACTCTCTTCATGGACTGTGATGCACTGTGTTACCTTGTCATATGTCTCCAATGGGGCTATGCTGGCCCTTGGCAACTCTCTTCATGGACTGTGATGCACTGTGTTACCTTGTCATATGTCTCCAATGGGGCTATGCTGGCCCTTGGTAACTCTCTTCATGGACTGTGATGCACTCTTTTACCTTGTCATATGTCTCCAATGGGGCGATGCTGGCCCTTGGCAACTCTCTTCATGGACTGTGATGCACTCTTTTACCTTGTCATATGTCTCCAATGGGGCTATGCTGGCCCTTGGTAACTCTCTTCATGGACTGTGATGCACTCTTTTACCTTGTCATATGTCTCAAATGGGGCTATGCTGGCCCTTGGCAACTCTCTTCATGGACTGTGATGCACTGTGTTACCTTGTCATATGTCTCCAATGGGGCTATGCTGGCCCTTGGTAACTCTCTTCATGGACTGTGATGCACTCTTTTACCTTGTCATATGTCTCCAATGGGGCTATGCTGGCCCTTGGTAACTCTCTTCATGGACAGTGGCGTCCCCCAGGGATCAGTACTGGGCCCTGTTCTTTTTAATATTTTTATAAATGACTTGGAGCAAGGATTAAATAGCGACATCTCTATTTTTGCAGATGATACTAAGTTAAGTAAGGCCATTAGGTCAGAGCAGGATGAACTCTCTTTGCAAAGGGATTTGCTAAAATTAGAACTATGGGCAAGTGAATGGAAAATGAGATTTAATACGGAAAAATGTAAGGTTCTACATTTTGGAAGTAAAAATAAGCAGGCTATGTATTTTTTAAATGGACAAGACTTAGCCAAACACAGGAGGAAAGGGATTTGGGAGTAGTAATAGATAACAAGCTAAAGATGAGTGCACAATGCAGGGCAGCGGCTTCAAAGGCTAATAAGATACTAGCATGTATTAAAAGAGGCATTGATTCAAGGGAGGAAAGCATAATTCTGTCATTATATAAAGCCCTGGTAAGACCTCACCTTGAGTTTGGAGTGCAGTTCTGGGGACTGATTGCTAAAAAAGATATTGCAGAACTAGAAAAAGTTCAGAGAAGGGCCACAAAGCTAATAAGGGGATTGGAGAAATTAACCTATGAGGAGAGGCTAGCCAAACTGGGTCTGTTCTCTTTAGAAAAAAGGCGCTTGAGAGGTGACATGATTACTTTATATAAATATATTCAAGGCCCATATACAGAGATGGCAGAAGCTCTTTTTATTCCAAGAAAATTGTTTCTGACAAGAGGTCATAATTTAAGGTTGGAGGAAAGGAGATTTAATCTCCTGCAACGGAAACGTTTTTTCACTGTAAGAGCAATAAAATTGTGGAACTCATTACCAAAGGAGGTAGTGAATGCCAATACCATAGATACATTTAAAAAATAGTCTGGATAAATTTCTGTATATAAATATAATTCATGGATATGATTGCTAGTATTAAATGGGTCACATTTTAATGGGGTTATTTAAGCTTAACTGGAGCTTTTTGTAAGTATTTTAGATTTGTATAGGTTGAACTCGATGGACTTCAGTCTTTTTTCAACCTTATCTACTATGTTACTATGTTACTGTGATGCACTCTTTTACCTTGTCATATGTCTCCAATGGGGCTATGCTGGCCCTTGGCAACTCTCTTCATGGACTGTGATGCACTGTGTTACCTTGTCATATGTCTCCAATGGGGCTATGCTGGCCCTTGGTAACTCTCTTCATGGACTGTGATGCACTCTTTTACCTTGTCATATGTCTCCAATGGGGCTATGCTGGCCCTTGGTAACTCTATTCATGGACTGTGATGCACTCTTTTACCTTGTCATATGTCTCCAATGGGGCTATGCTGGCCCTTGGCAACTCTCTTCATGGACTGTGATGCACTGTGTTACCTTGTCATATGTCTCCAATGGGGCTATGCTGGCCCTTGGCAACTCTCTTCATGGACTGTGATGCACTGTGTTACCTTGTCATATGGCTCATATATTCCTTATTTTTACAAGATTATTTATAAACGTTGTTGATGTTTTCTTACATACTAATAAAAGACATGTCATTGCACGAATCTTTGTCCTGATTCTTGATGTTATTTTTTGAAAGCTCTAGTTTATGTTGTTGATCCTTAAAGGGACCTACCAAAAATATTTTTTAGAATAAAATCATATATGTAAGACAATTGTAAATGACTTTAAGATTAACATCTCCAATGTAATCTTATTATTTGTCTCTATATATTTTTCTCTTAGCTTTATCATTGCATGATTATGATTAGCATATTATTTGTTTTATATATGTATATATAGATTGTTATTTGTGTATATATGTATATTTCAATGTTCAGATCCATGTATGTATTTAGAAACTCTGCATGAATTGATGCACCTTTAACAAATGATCTGAGTATTGATACAATGATATAATCCCTGTAAAGTGTTCATTTTATTGAAATAGTATTGTCTATGTGTATGCTCTTTTTAAAAACAAAATCATGTCCCTTTAAGTGATGGTGAGCACAATTGTTAATGAATGTATTTCCATTTCTAAATCGTTTTTGTCCTTTTTACATGAACAAGGACATATAATCTTATTAATAAACAATCTTATTGTAATGTTGACAGCACATGTATTTCATTTTCAATTCTATCTTATTGTAAAAGTGTAACCAAATAAATCTCTGTGTGTAATGCAAATAATTTAGATGATGAATATTTGTTAACAAATATGTTAACAAAATACTTCTCCTCCCATATATGGCTATAGGTAGGCTGACCATAATTAAACTTTAATAAATGACACGTTTAATCAATCCATGTATAATTATTGTTATTCCAAAACAATCAAAACATATCTTAAAACATCAATGGCATATGTATTTCTCATGTGTATCTTTTAAATGTTAAAGATATACACCATAGCTATAGTTCAAGGGACAGTCAAGTCCGAAAAGATGATTCATGATTTGGTGACATTCCTAGATAGCAATCTAGACACATACTAGTTCCTAAAATATAAATACGTTTCTTAGTGATATGCCAAGATGTCACTGAGTCCTTGTATTGGCTGCGGTTTTTCAGCGATCTCGGATGCGCCATGTTGCTTAAGACGTCACCTGCCAGGCTGTCCAATGATTCCTTGTATTGACTGACGTTCTTACGTGATCAAGAATGTGCCTTTTATTGGATTGCGTTTTGACGCGATCAAGGATGCGCCTTTTTTTTTGGGCGTTCTTACGTGATCAAGAATGTGCCTTTCATTGGATGGCGTTCTTACGTGATCAAGGAAGCGCCATGTTAAGACGTCACATGCAAAGGTAAAAAAACGTCTGATTGGATTATGTAGTCCCGCAATATTTGTTTGTGCACGTTAAAAACGTTTGTGACTGCAGCCAATTTTAAAAACCTTGCGAATATGTATTATTTGCATCATGTTACATTGTTGACCCGTAGCTGATAAAGACCACCACATTCTCTTTTGCTGGATGTGTGGTTGAATAAACGAACAAAAGCAAAATGTTTTCATGCATATGATATTTCGAGGCAAGTGCAAATCTCTATAGTCCATGTTGTTTAATATGTTTGTCAACAATGTTCCTTTTTCAGAAAAATGACTGTTGTGTTTAATGTTAAAGATATTGAATTAATAAATATGCGCTATTGTGTTAGAATAAAGTAATCAATATGCATTTATCTTTATCATATGCTAAATATATGATGCCGACTTCTTCTAAATGTAATTTCGTTGTATATTTTATTAAAGGTTCATTAGACACTCACATTATAAATCAAAAGCTTTTATTTTGTCTCTAGTTAGATAGTCCATTGTTTAACAAATACGTTTCATTTTGCTTCTGTTCTAAGAACATTTAAGTAATTTTCAGACTCCTCGCAAAGCCTCTGAGTTTCATGTGAGTACCATCTCCAGCTTTCTCCTGTTTGTGTAAAGGGTCTTTTCATATGTTAATGATGGGGTATTGTCTTGTTTTACGGTTGTAATGGGGGTTCATCTATATTTTCAATAGAGCTAACCCGATTTTCTTTGAAAGTGTTTGAAGCTTTGTAATATTGATATCAGTATATGTTAATCTTGTTGTTTGTAGTAGTGTCTATTACATACAGTTCTGTTAAAAATATAGTATACTGTCCCTTTAATGCAAATGTTGATTTTTGTATCATGTATGAGTTCCACATTGTTTAATCTTCAAATATATTATTGTTAGCATATTTTCACCCCCCCACTCCTAAAAGGACTTTAAACCATATTCATTGTTCAAACAAATGTCTTTCCCAAAAAAAATTAACACAATAATGTCTCTTTAAGAAAATAGACTTTATTTAACACGTCAATATAAATGTGATTTCAATATTTATTTTTTGAACAAGTACATGTAGATATACCAACAAGCTTCAAATATGTGTTAGCATATGTAATTTTGTTAAAGGGACAGTTTAGAAAACAAATAATGATTTTCATTATTCTAAAAGTCAATTATGTAATATCAATGATATCAAATGTTTCTCACCAATTGATCATTTGTCTGTGTTTATTTAAATTTGCTAGCTAAACCTATGAGGTTTGTGTGCTCATTTCTTGGAGCTTGAAGAGTGCATGTAATCATTATACAATTTGACCACTAGAGGGCATTTGGATAGCATTTGTATATGTAAAACATTGTGCTCATACAGCATATTATTTACCATGTATTGATCATTGATATCTAAAATGTTGTTATGTCTGAACAACAAATAAGTGGTCATTTTTCATAGTCATAGATACAAGGTTAAGCACATAAGTCACACGTATTTCTCCATGTTTTGTTGTTTCCAACTTGATAATGCGTAATACAGTGTTTTCTTTGTAATCAATAGTTTTCTGACTGTCCCTTTAAGCTGTGTTATTGGCATTCAAACAGTAATATGCCATCATGGATAATTGTAATGGTAATTTTGTTTGCGATTCGGGAAACAGTTTGGACATCACATCACAGAAACCAATCAATATCATGAACAAGGATAGGTATGTGATGATGTGGTTTTCACACACTTATAACCCACACTCTGCAAACAATCTGCCTCCATGGACCCGGTCCCATAGAAGTAGATTATATACAGAGTGTGGTCCACAAGTGTATGAAAACCACATCATCACATACCTATCAATTACACATTAAATAAAAAAAACATTAAAGATGAAAACAAATACTTACTTCCTCTTCCTTCCCCTCTTCCCACGGGGCTGAGGCTCTGGGAGGGGCAACTGCCGACTCCGAAGAGTTCTCCTTGGAGATGTTGTGGGAAGAGTGGAAGGAAGAGTACTGGGACGACCAAGGTGAGGAGGAGAAGATGGCTGAGGAGGAGAAGATGGCTGAAGAGGAGGAGATGGCTGAAGAGGAGGAGATGGCCCGGCAGGAGTAGATGGGCCGGCAGGAGTAGATGGGCCGGCAGGAGGAGATGGGCCGGCAGGAGGAGGCCCAGCAGCAAGAGGCCCAGCAGCAAGAGGCGGACCAGGAGGTAGACCAGCATGCGCCTCCCGGAAAAAATTGAACATCTCTTGATGCAGATGAAATATTCTGTTTTGGCCTTCTTCGATTCTATTGAGAATGTTTATGATTTGGTTTCGTCCTTCAATGATTTGATTTTGGCCATCAAGTATTCTCGTGCGTCCTTCGATATTTTGTATCCGGGAGTTACGCATCTGGCCTATGTAGTCCAGTAGAACCCGCACCTCCGCTATTTCCTCTTGTTGTGCTTGGCGAGGTACCCGTGCACGGCGGGGTGCCCGTGCACGGCGGTGTGCGGGTCCTTGAGGGTCCCCTGGTTCCGCGGGATCCTCCTCTGCTTCCGGGGCCTCTTCATCAGCTCCCGTGCGCTCTTCGTCACGGGGGGCCTCTTCCCTCCGAAGTGGAAATTCCTCCCCACCACTCTCATCCCGGGGAGATGCATGAGGCTGTGGTTCCTGTGCTGCCTCCTCCCCAGACTCTGTATATTTAAAAAGAAAAAAAAGAAATGTATATATTAGCATATTTGCAAATGATGCTTTAAATGACTTAGCTTACGATACAATTACAAATGCAGAATCATTAATCCACTTTGAAATCTAACAAACAATCAATACGATTTCCGCTTTTTCAAAACCGTGTTTGTGATATCTGTGGTCAATGTGAATGTTTTTCCGTTTGTTTTCAGTCTGTTTAAATGCACACCTAACCTACAGCCTAGATACTGATGTAACCGCAAAGTAATTGAATGCGTGTAAAGAACGTTATAGCATTAATCTGATCCTTAAAGGGACATAAAACTCAATGTTTTATCTTTCATGATTTAGAAGCATACATTTATTATCAACTTTCTAATGTACTTTTATTATCTAATTAGCTTCATTCTCTGGATATTCTTTGCTGAAAAGCATATCTAAATATGCTTATAAGATGCTGATTGTTAGCTGAATATAGCTGCCTCCTGTGATTGTTTCACCGTGTGCATGGCTATTTCTTCATTAAAATATATCTCAAGAAGGATTCAAATTAGGTAATATAAGTACATTTGAATGTTTTGTCAAATTGTATTCGCTACCTCAATCATGAAAGTAAAGGTTTGCGTATAGTGTCCCTTGAAATACATTCGTATGTGAATTTATTGTTCAATGAGCTTACCGTCAGATGAGAGTGGGAGGTTCCCGGTATCAATTCCTCCGATACGACTACTTCCACCTCGGAGATGCTGGGCCGCAACATTTCCTCCCATCGGCAGTACTCTACTTCCAGGGCAGGTCCGCCACCGGTTCCTGCGGCATGTCGGGCCTCCAGACTTAACTTTTTTTTTAGATCCATTTTACAGTCCCGGTAGCGATGTTTTATGGAATCCAGATCTCTGTTCCGGCCACCCACTGCATTGACTGCATTTCTGATCTCATTCCAGAGCCTCCTCTTGTCAGTCGGGGTTGTCTTCTGGTGCTGCAGCCTCCTATGCCTGGCCATATAGGCCTCTACGAGGGCCTCCTTCTCCTTCATCGAAAACCTCGCCTCCCTAGTCGCCTTGGCCTTCCCCTGTGACGATGCCCTCTGTTTCCCGGACTGTGAAGCCCTACTCTGACCGCCACTGGGCCCAGCCACTTGGTCATCTTGAACCAAGTGGCTGGGTCCACCCACCGCTTCCACCCCCGCTTCCTGCCCCCCTTCCTGCTCCCCTTCCTGCCCTGTTCCTCTCCCCCTCCCTCTCCTCCCCCCTCTACCTGTCCCCTGCCTGGCCTCCATCTGTTCCCTAAACTAAACCCCAAATAATCAAACAAAAAGTGAGTGTGATGAAATGAAAGGGGGTCAAAATAAAGAAGTAAAAAGACAAAAAAGGTGCTTAAAGTGTGAGAGGGATGTAAAAAAACAAAGAGGGTAAGGAGTATTTAAATAAACCAAAAGAAGAATAAGACTAAAAGGAGGATATGTAAACTAAATGTAACTAGGGGATGGGTATGGGATGGGTATGGGGTATGGGATAAGAGTAAATGGGATGAAAGGGAATGGGACTACAAGGAATGGGGTATGGAGCATAGTATGAGGGGGTATGGGGTATGGAGTGTATGTAGTGTTATTGATAAGTGTATGTATGTATTGAATGTGTTTGCGTGTAAATGTGTTAAGTGTACAGAAAAATCACTCGCTCGCTAACTCACACTACTACTAATTCTCACTAACACACTACTAATAATTCTCACTAACAAACACTCCCACTAACGCTCACTAACTACCACTAACTGACGCTCCCACTAACAACTCTCACTAACAACTCCCACTCCCACTAATTCACTCACGCTCCCACTAACAGACTCTCTCCCACTCCCACTAACTCACGATAACACTAACAACTTACTCACGCTAACACTAACTCACTCACAATAATTCACCAACTCTCTAATCTTAAACCTCCAATCTCCAAAGACCCACCAGCAACACAGTCAAAGAAGCCCTGCTTGTGTGGTGCTTATATACCCTGTGTAAATGTTTAATGATGTACCAATTTCCGTTGTAAATTGTGTTCATGTGTGCTTTATTATCAATTAATATTAGTGCAATGTGTATTAGTTGTGTGAATTTGCGCATGCTCATTTTGAGTTATTTGTGGAATGTGTAGAATGCGATGATGTCATAGTGGTCATTTTCTCTAACATTGTCCAATAGTATTCTTTTTAAATGTGAATTTACGATGGTGTGTTATTAGTGAAGTGTTTTATATGTATGTTTGTCCTAATATATAGTTATATTGAATGCGATTATTTTTCTAGTGTATGTATATATTTTTTATTCCTTGTTGTTATTTTGCGAATTTCCGCATCTTAAAGTATATGCGTATTCCCCGTATATAATTTTATTTCAAATCCCCCCGCTTGTGAATGTGTAATGCTTGTGTGCTTTGTTGATTGATTGTTGTTGTGACATTTGCGGCGTGTTATTGTTGTGCATGATGTGGTATGCGTCATATGACCGAGCTGTGCGTATTCTCGCGAGATCGAGTGTTAGGTGAAAAAATCAATTTTTTGCCTTTCCCATTGATCTCTATGGGAGACTGTCTAACGCGGGCAGGATTACGCGTGTGACATACACTCGTTAGGAGCATCGTTAGATGGTCTTATTTGTACTCTAAATACCGGAGTCAAACAATGCCGTGCGTTAGACATAAAACACGCGTGGCGTTAGCAGGCCATCTACCGCCGAACTCTAAATCTAGGCCGTAGGGTTTATTTTACAGGTAAGTATTTAGTTTTAAATAGGAATAATTTATTAAAGTATAGTGTAGTGTTAGGTGTAATTGTAACTTAGGTTAGTTTTTATTTTACAGGTAAATTTCTCTTTATTTTAGCTAGGTAAGCTATTAAATAGTTAATAACTATTTAATAGCTATTGTACCTAGTTAAAATAAATTGAAAGATGCCTGTAAAATAAAAATAAATCCTAAGATAGCTACAATATAATTATTATTTATATTGTAGCTATATTAGGGTTTATTTTAAAGGTATTTAGTTTTAAATAGGATTAATTTAGTTCATAATAGAAATATTATTTAGATTTATTTAATTAATATTTAAGTTAGGGGGGTGTTAGGGTTAGTGTTAGACTTAGGTTTAGGGGTTAATAAATTTATTACAGTGGCGGCGGTGTAGTGGGGGGCAGGATAGGGGTTAATAAATGTATTATAGGTGGCGACGGTGTAGGGGGGGCAGATTAGGGGTTAATAAATTTAATATAGGTTGCGGCAGGGTCCGGGAGCGGCGTTTTAGGGGTTAATACATATATTATAGTTGCGGTGGGCTCCGGGAGCGGCGGTTTAGGGGTTAATACATATATTATAGTTGCGGTGGGCTCCGGGAGTGGCGGTTTAGGGGTTAATACATATATTATAGTTGCGGTGGGCTCCGGGAGCGACGGTTTAGGGGTTAATATGTATAGAGTAGCTTGCGGTGGGCTCCGGGAGCGGCGGTTTAGGGGGTAATAACTTTATTTAGTTGCGGCGGTGTAGGGGGGACAGATTAGGGGTGTTTAGACTCGGGGTACATGTTAGGGTGTTAGGTGCAGACATCTCCCATAGAAATCAATGGCATGTCTGGCAGCAGCGAACTTGTACTTTCGCTATGGTCAGACTCCCATTGATTCCTATGGGATCCGCCTTCTCCAGGGTGGCGGTTTGAAAACCAGGTACGCTGGGCCGGAAAAGTGCAGAGCGTACCTGCTAGTTTTTTGATAACTAGCAAAAGTAGTCAGATTGTGCCGCACTTGTGTGCGGAACATCTGGAGTGACGTAAGAATCGATCTGTGTCGGACTGAGTCCGGCGGATCGAAGTTTACGTCACAAAATTCTACTTTTGCCGGTCTCTAGCCTTTGATAACTAAGGGGAATCAGCCTCGCCACAAATACGCTGCGGAATTCCAGCGTATTTGAGGTTGACGGCTTGATAACTAGGCCCCTAAGTGTGCATCTGGATATCCTACCTACATACTACATTCTATTTGCAGTGCACCGGGTAGTTGCTATAGTAGTGTGTGCCACTTTTTTGCATTTGTGAATATATATATATATATATATATATATATATATATATATACATACATACACATACTGTACATAACTAGTATAACCATAGCTAAGTTTACATTATGTATATATTTACACATTTTTAAGAATTATTTTTTTAAATTAACTAACTGAATGACAGCACTGAGAGAATACTTCCAAATGACCGATGAACGGTGAGTGCCAACTTTTGAGCTGGAAACAGAGAGGCAGAAAGTGGGGGGAAAAGAATTATGTTTAAAAGGACCACAAGACTTCCAAGTTACCTCCCCAGTTCGGAATTATTAAAAACTACTTATAATCATGGACAGACATTGGAGTCATAAATTAAGTTTATATCAGAAAGATCTCAATATGGATATAATACTGGTGGGATATGGCTGATCTGCTGGATGGCAATTACTGAAATTCAGGTGGAATAGCTTTGTGTGCAGGAAAATTATTAGAATGAAAAATAATATTTAATTTAAAAAAAAAGAAGATGGAGGAGAGGAAGACAAACAGTGATGTAAGTCCATCTGAAGGAATTAGGAAAACTACTACCCATCTAGATTGTAAGTTCCAACGGGAACAGGGCCCTCAATTCCTCCGGTATCTGTCTGTAAAATTTGGTCTTTTATTGTATTGTTTCTCCGTCGTACTTCTATCCTTGTACCCATGGGCAGCGCTGCGGAATCTGTTGGCGCTTTATAAATAAAGAATAATAATAATAATAAAAATACTACAAAGAGACAGGTAAAGGGAAGAAAATAAATTAAACATAAGAGAGAAATAGTTTTTTTAAGATTTTCTTTTTATATACTTTAATTCCACTATTTCAAGCCAAGACTATACCAGCCTCTGCTGGCTTTAGAATGGAAGCATCTTCCTCTGAGCAGCGCGCCGGGCGGGAGGACTTAAAAATACAATCTAGCAGTACTACGCAACGTGCGTAGGAAGATTGTAATATAACTCCTCCGTCAGTTTTCACTGATGTCCAGCCAGGCACTGTAGGGAGTTGCGGCGCGATGGGCATGAAACCATCAGAGGATATTAATTCCTGCTTGATGGTGTCAAGGACCACCAACATCTTCTCGTGGACCACTGGTTGGCGACCGCTGCACTAGATTACAAGTGGTGCTGTGTGTATAAATAGTTTAACTGATGATATTATATTTATATCTATATAGAGTGACCTATAGCTGTACAATATTATGCACTAGATTACAAGTGGTGCTGTGTGTATAAATAGTTTAACTGATGATATTATATTTATATCTATATAGTGACCTATAACTGTACAATATTATGCACTAGATTACAAGTGGTGCTGTGTGTATAAATAGTTTAACTGATGATATTATATTTATATCTATATAGAGTGACCTATAGCTGTACAATATTATGCACTAGATTACAAGTGGTGCTGTGTGTATAAATAGTTTAACTGATGATATTATTTTTATATCTATATAGAGTGACCTATAGCTGTACAATATTATGCACTAGATTACAAGTGGTGCTGTGTGTATAAATAGTTTAACTGATGATATTATATTTATATCTATATAGAGTGACCTATAGCTGTACAATATTATGCACTAGATTACAAGTGGTGCTGTGTGTATAAATAGTTTAACTGATGATATTATTTTTATATCTATATAGAGTGACCTATAGCTGTACAATATTATGCACTAGATTACAAGTGGTGCTGTGTGTATAAATAGTTTAACTGATGATATTATATTTATATCTATATAGAGTGACCTATAGCTGTACAATATTATGCACTAGATTACAAGTGGTGCTGTGTTTATAAATAGTTTAACTGATGATATTATATTTATATCTATATAGAGTGACCTATAGGTGTACAATATTATGCACTAGATTACAAGTGGTGCTGTGTGTATAAATAGTTTAACTGATGATATTATTTTTATATCTATATAGAGTGACCTATAGCTGTACAATATTATGCACTAGATTACAAGTGGTGCTGTGTGTATAAATAGTTTAACTGATGATATTATATTTATATCTATATATAGTGACCTATAGGTGTACAATATTATGCACTAGATTACAAGTGGTGCTGTGTATATAAATAGATTAACTGATGATATTATATTTATATCTATATAGAGTGACCTATAGCTGTACAATATTATGCACTAGATTACAAGTGGTGCTGTGTTTATAAATAGTTTAACTGATGATATTATATTTATATCTATATAGAGTGACCTATAGCTGTACAATATTATGCAATAGATTACAAGTGGTGCTGTGTATATAAAATAGTTTAACTGATGATATATTTATATCTATATAGAGTGACCTATAGGTGTACAATATTATGCACTAGATTACAAGTGGTGCTCTGTGTATAAATAGATTAACTGATGATATTCTATTTGTTATCTATATAGAGTGACCTATAGGTGTACAATATTATGCAATAGATTACAAGTGGTGCTGTGTGTATAAATAGTTTAACTGATGATATTATATTTATATCTATATAGAGTGACCTATAGCTGTACAATATTATGCACTAGATTACAAGTGGTTCTGTGTGTATAAAATAGTTTAACTGATGATATTATATTTATATCTATATAGAGTGACCTATAGCTGTACAATATTATGCACTAGATTACAAGTGGTTCTGTGTGTATAAAATAGTTTAACTGATGATATATTTATATCTATATAGAGTGACCTATAGGTGTACAATATTATGCAATAGATTACAAGTGGTGCTGTGTGTATAAATAGTTTAACTGATGATATTATATTTATATCTATATAGAGTGAACTATAGGTGTACAATATTATGCAATAGATTACAAGTGGTGCTGTGTGTATAAATAGTTTAACTGATGATATTATATTTATATCTATATAGAGTGACCTATAGCTGTACAATATTATGCACTAGATTACAAGTGGTGCTGTGTGTATAAATAGTTTAACTGATGATATTATATTTATATCTGTATATAGTGACCTATAGGTGTACAATATTATGCACTAGATTACAAGTGGTGCTGTGTGTATAAATAGTTTACCTGATGATATTATATTTATATCTATATAGAGTGACCTATAGGTGTACAATATTATGCACTAGATTACAAGTGGTGCTGTGTTTATAAATAGTTTAACTGATGATATTATATTTATATCTGTATATAGTGACCTATAGGTGTACAATATTATGCACTAGATTACAAGTGGTGCTGTGTGTATAAATAGTTTACCTGATGATATTATATTTATATCTATATAGAGTGACCTATAGGTGTACAATATTATGCACTAGATTACAAGTGGTGCTGTGTTTATAAATAGTTTAACTGATGATATTATATTTATATCTGTATATAGTGACCTATAGGTGTACAATATTATGCACTAGATTACAAGTGGTGCTGTGTGTATAAATAGTTTACCTGATGATATTATATTTATATCTATATAGAGTGACCTATAGGTGTACAATATTATGCACTAGATTACAAGTGGTGCTGTGTGTATAAATAGTTTAACTGATGATATTATATTTATATCTATATAGTGACCTATAGCTGTACAATATTATGCACCAGGGGGTCGATCCGATAAAAATCGTCGCCCGCAAAAGCCGGCGACGCCAATAATTGCGCGGATTTGGTATCCTATATACGGCGTAAGCTAGAAGTTACGCGCGTATATTTCTGCCGTCGCCCGCAGTTTTTTGGGCCATAGGCAGGTATACCAGACCCGCGCAGTTTGGTATCCAATATGCAGCGTAAGGACTTACGTGGCGAAAATGGAGAAAACTTACTCCATTTTCACCTCGCCACAAAAAGCAGCCGTAAGAAGCCTTACGCTGACTATTGGAGCCCCGTAACTTCCTAAACTGGCTGCTAAAATAAACCTAACACCTAACGCATGCGCAATGTCTATCTCCCTGTCAACCGCGATCTGCTAAAATAAACCTAACACCTAACGCATGCGCAATGTCTATCTACCTGTCAACCGCGATCCCCCCCCCCCCCCCGAAATCCCTAATAAAGTTATTACCCCCTAAACCGCCGCTCCCGGACCCCGCCGCCATCTACATAAACTAACCCCCTACTGTGAGCCTCTAAAACCGCCGCCATCTACCTTATCTATCCCCTAATCTGACCCCTTACACCGCCGCCACCTATATAAAAATGATTAACCCCTAATGTAAGCCCCTTACACCGCCGCCATCTCTATTAAAATGATTAACCCCTAATTTAATCTACCTACCCCGCCGCCAGCTATATTATCTATATTAACCCTAAGTATATTATAGTTAATATAGGTATTACATTATATATATTAACTATATTAACCCTAATTATATTAGGGTTAATATAGTTAATATAGTTACTATAGTATTTATATTAACTATATTAACTCTATCTAACCCTAACTAAATTTATATTAAATTAATCTAATTCATTTATAAACTAAAATGTTCCTATTTAAATCTAAATACTTACCTATAAAATAAACCCTAAGATAGCTACAATATAATTAATAATTACATTGTAGCTATGTTAGGGTTAATATTTATTTTACAGGTAAATTGTTAATTATTTTAACTAGGTATAATAGATATTAAATAGTTATTAACTATTTAATATCTACCTAGTTAAAATAATTACCCAATTACCTGTAAAATAAATCCTAACCTAAGTTACAAATACACCTACACTATCAATAAATTTAATAAACTACTAACATCTATCTAAAAATACAATTAAATTAACTAAACTAAATTACAAAAAAAAAAAAAAACACTAAATTACAAAAAATAAAAAAAAGATTACAAGATATTTAAGCTAATTACACCTATTCTAAGCCCCCTAATAAAATAATAAACCCCCAAAATAAAAAAAATTCCCTGCCCTATTCTAAATTCAACAAATTTCAAAGCTCTTTACCTTACCAGCCCTTAAAAGGGCCTTTTGTGGGGCATGCCCCAAAGAATTCAGCTCTTTTGCATACAACAAATACATTACCCCCCCCCATTACAACCCACCACCCACATACCCCTATTCTAAACCCACCAAACCCCCCTTAAAAAAGCCTAACACTACCCCCCTGAAGATCTCCCTACCTTGTCTTCACCACACCGGGCCGAACTCCTGATCCGATCCGGGCGATGTCTTCCTCCAAGCGGCAAAGAAGAATTCTTCCTCCGGCGATGTCTTCCTCCAAGCGGCAAAGAAGAATTCTTCCTCCGGCGACGTCTTCCTCCAAGCGGCAGCAAAGTCTTCATTCTTCCGGCGGCATCTTCAATCTTCTTTCTTCGCTCCGCCGCCGCGGAGCATCCATCCCGGCCGACTGCTGAACTTGGAATGATGTACCTTTAAATGACGTCATCCAAGATGGCGTCCGCCGAATTCCGATTGGCTGATAGGATTCTATCAGCCAATCGGAATTAAGTTAAAAAAATCTGATTGGCTGATTGAATCAGCCAATCAGATTCAAGTTCAATCCGATTGGCTGATCCAATCAGCAAATCAGATTGAGCTCGCATTCTATTGGCTGTTCCGATCAGCCAATAGAATGCGAGCTCAATCTGATTGGCTGATTGGATCAGCCAATCGGATTGAACTTGAATCTGATTGGCTGATTCAATCAGCCAATCAGATTTTTTTAACTTAATTCCGATTGGCTGATAGAATCCTATCAGCCAATCGGAATTCGGCGGACGCCATCTTGGATGACGTCATTTAAAGGTACATCATTCCAAGTTCAGCAGTCGGCCGGGATGGATGCTCCGCGGAGGCGGAGCGAAGAAAGAAGATTGAAGATGCCGCCGGAAGAATGAAGACTTTGCTGCCGCTTGGAGGAAGACGTCGCCGGAGGAAGAATTCTTCTTTGCCGCTTGGAGGAAGACATCGCCCGGATCGGATCAGGAGTTCGGCCCGGTGTGGTGAAGACAAGGTAGGGAGATCTTCAGGGGGGTAGTGTTAGGCTTTTTTAAGGGGGGTTTGGGTGGTTTTAGAATAGGGGTATGTGGGTGGTGGGTTGTAATGGGGGGGGGGTAATGTATTTGTTGTATGCAAAAGAGCTGAATTCTTTGGGGCATGCCCCACAAAAGGCCCTTTTAAGGGCTGGTAAGGTAAAGAGCTTTGAAATTTGTTGAATTTAGAATAGGGCAGGGAATTTTTTTTATTTTGGGGGTTTATTATTTTATTAGGGGGCTTAGAATAGGTGTAATTAGCTTAAATATCTTGTAATCTTTTTTTTATTTTTTGTAATTTAGTGTTTGTTTTTTTTTGTAATTTAGTTTAGTTAATTTAATTGTATTTTTAGATAGATGTTAGTAGTTTATTAAATTTATTGATAGTGTAGGTGTATTTGTAACTTAGGTTAGGATTTATTTTACAGGTAATTGGGTAATTATTTTAACTAGGTAGCTATTAAATAGTTAATAACTATTTAATAGCTATTATACCTAGTTAAAATAATTAACAATTTACCTGTAAAATAAATATTAACCCTAACATAGCTACAATGTAATTATTAATTATATTGTAGCTATCTTAGGGTTTATTTTATAGGTAAGTATTTAGATTTAAATAGGAACATTTTAGTTTATAAATGAATTAGATTAATTTAATATAAATTTAGTTAGGGTTAGATAGAGTTAATATAGTTAATATAAATACTATAGTAACTATATTAACTATATTAACCCTAATATAATTAGGGTTAATATAGTTAATATATATAATGTAATACCTATATTAACTATAATATACTTAGGGTTAATATAGATAATATAGCTGGCGGCGGGGGTAGGTAGATTAAATTAGGGGTTAATCATTTTAATAGAGATGGCGGCGGTGTTAGGGGCTCACTTTAGGGGGTTATAGATATAATATAGCTGGCGGCGGGGTACGGAAGCGGCGGTTTAGGGGTTAATAACTTTATTAGGTTGCGGCGGGGTACGGGAGCGGCGGTTTAGGGGTTAATAGCTTTTTTATTGTTAGGCTAGTGAGGGGGGATAGCGGATAGAGGGTTAGACAGTGCGGGCTATGTTAGGGAGGCGTGTTAGACAGTGCGGGCTATGTTAGGGAGGCGTGTTAGACAGTGCGGGCTATGTTAGGGAGGCGTGTTAGACAGTGCGGGTGTTTTAAACTTTAGTCAGGTTTTATAGGCGCCGGCAGTTTCTAACGTGCCGCAAGTCACTGGCGACGCCAGAAATTTGTACTTACGCAGATTTCTGGACATCGCTGGTTTGTGAGACTTACGGCACGTTAGCATCTGACGGCGACTTATATGGGATGGCTCGAGTTGCGAGCTGAAACTGCGGGCGACGCCGGTTCCCTCGCTTGCGCCGCAAACTGCGATCGATATCGGATCGCGCCCCTGATTACAAGTGGTGCTGTGTGTGTAAATAGTTTAACTGATGATATTATATTTATATCTATATAGAGTGATCTATAGGTGTACAATATTATGCACTAGATTACAAGTGGTGCTGTGTGTATAAATAGTTTAACTGATGATATTATATTTATATCTATATAGAGTGACCTATAGCTGTACAATATTATGCACTAGATTACAAGTGGTGCTGTGTTTATAAAATAGATTAACTGATGATATTATATTTATATCTATATAGTGACCTATAGGTGTACAATATTATGCACTAGATTACAAGTGGTGCTGTGTGTATAAATAGTTTAACTGATGATATTACATTTATATCTATATAGAGTGACCTATAGCTGTACAATATTATGCACTAGATTACAAGTGGTGCTGTGTGTATAAATAGTTTAACTGATGATATTATATTTATATCTATATATAGTGACCTATAACTGTACAATATTATGCACTAGATCACAAGTGGTGCTGTGTTTATAAATAGTTTAACTGATGATATTATATTTATATCTATATAGAGTGACCTATAGGTGTACAATATTATGCACTAGATCACAAGTGGTGCTGTGTGTATAAATAGTTTAACTGATGATATTATATTTATATCTATATAGTGACCTATAACTGTACAATATTATGCACTAGATTACAAGTGGTGCTGTGTGTATAAATAGTTTAACTGATGATATTATTTTTATATCTATATAGAGTGACCTATAGCTGTACAATATTATGCACTAGATTACAAGTGGTGCTGTGTGTATAAATAGTTTAACTGATGATATTATATTTATATCTATATATAGTGACCTATAGGTGTACAATATTATGCACTAGATTACAAGTGGTGCTGTGTATATAAATAGATTAACTGATGATATTATATTTATATCTATATAGAGTGACCTATAGCTGTACAATATTATGCACTAGATTACAAGTGGTGCTGTGTTTATAAATAGTTTAACTGATGATATTATATTTATATCTATAATAGTCCCCCCCACCCCTTAAAGCCAGTTCACACGGGCCATTTTTTGCAGTACAGCGGACCCCACCCCTTGTGCTCTCTCCCCTCCCCCTCTCTTTTGCTCTCTCTCTCCCTCTCTCTTTCTCTCGCCTCTCCCTCTCTCTCCACCCCCTCTCTTTTGCTCTCTCTCTCCCCCATCTCTTTTGCGCTCTCTCTCTCCCCCTCTCTTTTGAGCTCTCTCACCCTCTCTCGCTTCTCTTTTGCGCTCTCTCTCTCTCCCCTCTCTTTTTGCGCTGTCTCTCCCCCCCTCTCTTTTGCGCTCTCTCCTCAATCTGTTTTGCGCTCTCTCCCCCATCTCTTTTGCGCTCTCACTTCTCCTCCATCTCTTTTGCGCTCTCTCTCTCCCCCTCTCTTTTGCGCTCATCTCCTCCATCTGTTTTGCTCTCTCTCTCTCCCCCATCTCTTTTGCGCTCTCACTCTCCCCCCCTCTCTTTTGCGCTCTCTCTCTCTCCGGTTCTCTTTTGCGCTCTCTCTCTCCTCCCCTCTCTTTTTGCGCTCTCTCTCTCCCACCTCTCTTTTGCGCTCTCTCCTCCATCTGTTTTGGCGCTCTCTCTCTCCCCCATCTCTTTTGCGCTCTCACTCGTCCCCCATCTCTTTTGCGCTCTCTCTCCCCCTCTCTCTCTCCCCATTCTCTTTTGCGCTCTCACTCTCTCCCCATCTCTCTCTATCCCCCCTCTCTTTTGCGCTTTCTCCTCTACCCCCTCTTTTGTGCTCTCTTTCTCCTCCATCTCTTTTGTGCTCTCTCTCCACCCTCTCTTTGCGCTCTCTCTCCCCCCCTCTCTTTTGTGCTCTCTCTCCTCCCCCTCTTTTGCACTCTCCCCCCTCTCTTTTGCTCTCTCTCTCCCCCTTCTTTTGCTCTCTCTCTCTCTCCCCCCCTCCTCTTTTGTTCTCTCTCTTTCTCCCCCTCACTTTCTTTCATGTAATTAGCAAGAGTCCGTGAGCTAGTGAACGTATGGGATATACATTCCTACAGGTGGGACAAAGTTTCCCAAACCTTAAAATGCCTATAAAAATACACCCCTCACCACACCCACAATTCAGTTTTACAAAGTTTGCCTCCCGTGGAGGTGGTGAAGTAAGTTTGTGCTTAGATTCTACGTTGATATGCGCTTCCAACAGGTTGAAGCCACGGTTTTCCTCTCAGAAGTGCAGCGAATGTCAGAGGGATGTGAAGAGAGTATTGCCTATTTGAATACGAATTGGTCTACCTCTAGGGGGATCTATGTTACGGTTGCCTCCAGGCTGGCTGGAAGTTGGACCATAGAAAAGGATGCTCCTAGTGCTCACCAAAGGATCATCAGGCACCGTAGACACTATAACTGCTGCGTAGCCACCATAAGTAATGCAGACTCTACGAACCACCGCTGCTGGGCTGGTATCTCGCCATCTGCTCTGCGCCCTGGACCTACGACCAGGCTCCAGTAGGTGAACCTCTTCCTTCTTACAGCGAAGCAGGATCAGGAACAAGAGCTCTACAAGAGCTCAGTAGCTAAGGGAGTATTATAGAGCATAGCAATCCCTGTAGTGATTATAGCTGTCCCCTACAAACATGAGTCAAAGCTGCAAGTTAGAGGGTCAGGAAAGGTCTGATGTGCTGTAAAACACAGCCTGCTTTTTATGAGGTTACATGCAAAAAAGACACTCTCAGGGGGGAGGCATAAAATCCCCAATCACACATTTGATACATTTAGATAGCGAGACAACGCCCTTTGACAGGCCACCATAGAATTACATTACTTCAGCAGATAAACATTACAAACAAGAAAACAATGCAGTCCACCTTATCACTACTAGCAGTCTGATTAGACAATGGGAATGTTTATCACTAAACTTAATTAGAGCTGATCCCAGCAAACTTGTATTTAGAATAGGCTCTTGAAGCTGAACAAAATTTAACTCTTTAGTTCTGACCGAAGGGTCTGTCACATAGCACTTAATGGCACACAATAAAAACTAATGCTTTTGTAACAGTGCTCCCTTTCTGTGGAACACTCTGCCTGTGTGGGTACTTGGTTCAGTAAGCCCTATTTACCGAACCAAGTGGGAGAAAGCCAGGACAAGTTATTTTACAGGGTCTGGGGGCATAGTCTTAAAGGGGCATTGTTCACCAAAGTCACAATATGTCCCCCAGACAGTTTTTAAGGGCCATACACACCCAATAAAAGTTATATGTTCTCAGGGGCACAATCTTCCAGGGGCCATAGTCATGAGGAAGGAGGCTGGCAAATAGGCTTCTCCAAAATCCAGGGAAGCAGGGCAATTTTCCATTTAAAGGGCCAGTTACAAATAGCAGTTTGTAACAATCTATTTCATAGGTTCTCTGTTATTCGGTCGTAAGAGATTTCTTCTCCTACCTCCCTTTTCAGATCGACGATATACTCTTATATAACATTACCTCTACTGATTCTCGTTCAGTACTGGTTTGGCTATCTGCTATATCTAGATGAGTGTCCTGGGGTAAGTAAGTCTTATTTTTTGTGACACTAAGCTATGGTTGGGCACTTATATGTAAAGTTCTAAATATATGTCTATAAACTTTATTTGCCTTGATTCAGGATAATCAGTATTCCTTTTATTCAGACTGTCAGTTTCATTATTGGGATAGTGCATTTTATTATTTTTTCTTACCTTGAAAAATTTTTCATTTGGCCATTTTTTCCTGCGTGCTGTTAGGCTCGCGGGGGCAGAAAATGTTTCTTTTTATTTTGTCATTTTTGGCGCGATCTTTTTTTGGCGCTAAAAATTTTGTCACTTCTGGCGCTGTAATTTACGCCGGAAGTTGTATTCTATTACGCATGCGTATTCAGACATTTTTTTGCGCCAAAAAAATGTGGGCGTCTTTTTTACTCACATTATTTAAGCATTTCTCTTCTTTGCTTCTGGTTGCTAGAAGCATATTATTTTGCATTCTTTCCCATTCCTGAAACTGTCATTTAAGAATTTGATAATTTTGCTTTATATGTTGTTTTTTCTATTGCATATTGCAAGATGTCTCATCCTGACCCTGAATCAAAATCCACTAATGAACAGATGCTGCCTGATGCTGGTTCTACCAAAGTTAAGTGCATATGTTGTAAACTTGTGGTAACTGTTCCTCCAGCTGTAGTTTGTGTTAGTTGCCATGACATAACTTTCCAATGCAGAATTGTGTTTCCATTAGTAATAATCCTTTACCCTGGTTGTTGTTCCTTCAACATCTAATGTTCAGGATGTTCCTGTTAATGTAAAATAATTTGTTTCTAATTCTATTAGGAAGGCTCTGTCTGTTATTCCTCTTTCCAGTAAACGTAAAAGGTCTTTCAAAACTTCTCATATTTCAGATGAATTTTAGGTGACCGTCATCATTCTGACTTGTCTGTTTCTGATGAGGTTTTTTCTGGTTCAGATATTCTACTACAGATATTGATTCTGATAAATCCTCATATTTATTTAAAATGGAGGTTTATTCGTTCATTACTTAAAGAAGTTTTGATTGCATTAGACATGGAGGAGTCCAGTCCTCTTGATACTAAAACTGCTAAACGTTTAAATTCGGTTTATAAGCCTCATGTGTTAATTCCGGAGGTTTTTTCAGTTCCTGATGCTATCTCATATGTGATTGCTAGGGAATGGGATAGTCTGGGTACTTCGTTTACTCCTTCTCCAAAGGGTTTAAGAAATTGTACCCTGTGCCATCTGATAGATTGGAGTTTTGGGATAAATTACCCCAAAGTCGATGGGGGCTATCTCTACCCTTGCAAAACGTACTGCTATTCCTACGGGCAGATAGCACTTCGTTTAAAGATCTTTAGATAGGGGAAAATTGAATCTTTTTTAAGAAAGCTTATTTAAGTTCAGGTAATCTACTTAGACCTGCTATATCTTTTGGCTGATGTTGCTGCGAGCTTTCAACTTTTTTAGCGCAACAAGTGACAGATCATAATGCATATACCATTGTTAAACTTCTTCAAGCATGCTAATAACTTGTGATGCCATATTTTTATATCATTAGAGTTGATGTCCGGTATAATGTATTTAGCTATTTTAGCTAAGAAGAGCTTTATGGGCTTAAATCTTGGAAGTAGATATGACTTCTAAGTCAACTTTGCTTTCTCTCTCTTTCCAAGGTAATAAGTTGTTTGGTTTCTCAGTTGGATTCTATAATTTCAACTGTTTACTGGAGGGAAGGGAGCCTTTTTGCCTCAGGGTAAAAAATCTAAAGGTAATTATAGGGCTGCAAATCATTTTTGTTCCTTTCGTCAGAATAAGGAGCAGAAGCCCGACCCTTCCCCTAAAGGAACAGTTTCCCGGTTGGAAACCTAATCCCAGTCTGGAATAAATCCAAGCCTTCCAGAAAGTCAAAACCCCGCTTCTAAATCCGCATGAAGGTGCGGCCCTCATTCCAGCACAGCTGGTAGGGGGCAGGTTTACGATTTTTCAAGATGTTTGGATAAATTCTGATTCACAATCTTGGATTCAGAACATTGTTTCACAGGTACAGATAGGTTTCAAGGTAAGACCGCCTGTGAGAAGATTTTTCCTCTCACACATTCCAGTAAATCCAGTCAAGGCTCAGACGTTTTCTGAAATGTGTTCAGACCTAGAGTTAGCTGGGGTAATTATGCGCGTTTCCAGTTCTGGAACGGGGTCTGGGGTTTATTCAAATCTATTCATTGTGCCAAAGTAAGAGAATTCTTTCAGACCAGTTCTGGATCTAAAAATATTGAATTGTTATGTAAGGATTCCAACATTCAAAATGGTGACTATAAGAACTATTCTGCCTTTTGTTCAGCAAGGGCATTATATGTCTACAATAGACTTTACAGGATGCATACCTGCATATTCCAATTCATCCAGATCACTTTCAGTTTCTGAGATTCTCTTTTCTAGACAAGCATTACAAGTTTATTGCTCTTCCATTTGGTCTAGCAACAGCGCCAAGGATCTTTTTCGAAGGTTCTAGGTGCCCTTCTCTCTGTAATCAGAGAACAGGGTATTGCGGTATTTCCTTATTTGGACGATATCTTGGTACTTTGCTCAGTCTTCACATTCTGCAGAATCTCATACGAATCAACTTGTGTTGTTTCTTCGAAGACATGGTTGGAGGATCAATTTACCAAAGAGTTCCTTGATTCCATAGACAAGAGTAACCTTTTTAGGTTTCCAAATAGATTCAGTGTCCATGACTTTGTCTCTGACAGAAAAGAGACGTCTGAAATTGGTTTCAGCCTGTCAAAACCTTCAGTCTCAATCGTTCCCTTCGGTAGCATTATGTATGGAGATTTTAGGTCTCATGACTGCTGCTATCGGACGCGATCCCTTTTGCTCGTTTTCACACGAGACCACTCCAGCTTTGTATGCTGAACCAATGGGTGCAGGGATTTATACAAGGATATCACAAAATAATATCTTTAAATCCCAATGTTCGATCATCTCTAACTTGGCGGATGATCACCATCGTTTAATTCAAGGGGCCTCTTTTGTTTCATCCAACCTGGGACTCTGTCTCAACAGATGCAGTCTTTCAGGTTGGGGGGGAGCTGTATGGGGATCTCTGACAGCGCAGGGGGTTTGGGGAATCTCAGGAGGCGAGATTACCAATTCAACATTTGGAACTCCGTGCGATTTTCAGAGCTCTTCAGTTCTGGCCTCTTCTGAAGAGAGAATCGTTTATTTGTTTTCAAACAGACAATGTCACGACGTGGCATATGTCAATCATCAAGGTGGGGACTCACAGTCCCTCAAGCTATGAAAGAGGTATCTCAGATACTTGTATGGGCGGAATCCAGCTCCTGTCTAATTTTCTGCGGTTCACATCCCAAGTGTAGACAAGTTGGGAAGCGGATTAATCTCAGTCGCCAACGTTACATCCGCGCGAATGGTCCCTTCATCCAGAGGGTCTTTCTTCAGATTGTTCAAATCAGGGGTCTTCCAGAAATAGATCTGATGGGTCTCTCAGTCTAAACAAGAAACTTCCCAGGTATCTGTCCAGATCCCGGGATCCTCAGGCGGAAGCAGTGGGATGCGTTGTCACTTCCTTGGAATTATCATCCTGCTTATATCTTTCCTCCTCTAGTTCTTCTTCCAAAAGGGATTTCCAAAATTCTAATGGAACGTTCTTTTGTACTGCTGGTGGCTCCAGCATGGCCACACAGGTTTTTGGTACACGATCTTGTTCGGATGGGCCAGTTTGCCAACCTTGGACACTTCCATTAAGACCAGACCTTCGATCTCATGCCCATTTTTTCCATCAGGATCTCAAATCATTACATTTGAAGGTATGGAGATTGAACACTTGATTCTTAGTCATAGAGGTTTCTCTGACTCAGTGATCAATACTATGTTACAGGCTCGTAAATCTGTCTCTAGAAAGATTTATTATCGGATTTGAAGACTTACATTTCTTGGTGTTCTTCTCATAAATTCTCTTGGCATTCTTTCAGGATTCCTAGAATTTTACAATTTCTTCAGGGATGGTTTAGATAAGGGTTTGTCTGCAAGTTCTTTGAAAGGACAAATCTCTGCTCTTTCTGTTCTTTTTCACAGAAAGATTGCTAATCTTCCTGATATTCATTGGTTTTGTACAGTCTTTGGTCCGTATCAAACCTGTCATAAGTCAATCTCTCCTCCTTGGAGTCTTACGGCTAGATTTAGAGTTTTGTCGGTAACGACCCGTAGCTAATGCCGGCTTTTTTTCTGGCCGCACCTTTAAAATAACTCTAGTATGAGAGTCCACAGAAAGGCTGCGTTAGGCTCCAAAAAAGGAGCGTAGAGCATTTTTAACGTCAACTGCAACTCTCGATACCAGAGTTGCTTACGGACGCGGCCAGCCTCAAAACCGTGCTCGTGCACGATTCCCCCATAGGAGAAACAATGGGGCTGTTTGTAGCTGGAAAAAAAACCTAGACACCTGCAAAAAAGCCGCGTTCAGCTCCTAACCGCAGCCCCATTGGTTTGCTATGGGGAAACACTTCGCTACGTCGGCACCTACACCCTAACATGTACCCCGAGTCTAAACACCCCTAACCTTACACTTATTAAACCCCTATTCTGCCGCCCCCGCTATCGCTGACCCCTGCATATTATTTTTAACCCCTAATCTGCCGCTACCGTAAACTGCCGCTACTTACATTATCCCATATGTACCCCTATCGCTGCCCCTAACACCGCCGACCCCTATATATATATATAGTAACCCCTAATCTGCCCCCCACAGACGTCGCCTCCACCTGCCTTACACTTATTAACCCCTAATCTGCCGAGCGGGACCGCACCGCTATTATTATAAAGTTATTATCCCCCTAATCCGCCTCACTTAACCCTATAATAAATAGTATTAACCTCCTAATCTGCCCTCCCCTAACATTCGCCGACACCTAACTTCAATTATTAACCCCTAATCTGCGACCGGAGCTCACCGCTATTCTAAGAAATTATTAACCCCAAAGCTAAGTCTAACCCTAACACTAACACCCCCCTAAGTTAAATATAATTTTAATCTAAGCGAAATAATTAACTCTTATTAAATAAATTATTCCTATTTAAAGGCTAAATACTTACCTGTAAAATAAATCCTAATATAGCTACAATATAAAATTATAATTAACATAGTAGCTATTTTAGGATTATTAATTTATTTTACAGGCAACATTTGTAATTATTTTAATAACCATGTACAATAGCTATTAAATTTTAAGAACTATTTAAAAGCTTACCTAGTTAAAATAATTACAAAAGTACCTGTAAAATAAATCCTAACCCTAAGTTACTAGTTAAAAACTGAACACTATACTATAATTAAATTAATTAAATAAATACCTACAATTACCTACAATATAAACCTAACACTACACTATCAATAAATAAATTAAATACAATTCCTACAAATAACTACAATGAAATAAACTAACTAAAAGGTACAAAAAATAAAAAAGAACTAAGTTACAAAAAATAAAGAAAATATTTACAAACATAAGAAAAATATTACAACAATTTTAAAACTAATTACACCTACTCTACAGCCCCCTAATAAAATAACAAAGCCCCCCCCAAAATAACAAATGTCCTAGCCCTATTCTAAATTACTACATTTCAAAGCTCTTTTACTGTACCAGCCCTGAACAGGGCCCTTTGCGGGGGGCATGCCCCAAGAAATTCAGCTCTTTTGCCTGTAAAAAAAAACATATTACAATACCCCCCCCAACATTACAACCCACCACCCACATACCCCTAATCTATCCCCGACCTAACCCAAACCCCCTTTAAGCTCTCCGATGTCCTGATCCAAGCCCAAGCGGGGGGCTGAAGAAGTCCATGATCCGGCTGAAGTCTTCATCCGATCATGGACCTCTTCAGCATCCCGCGTGGATTAAGTCTTCATTCCAAGCGGGAGCTGAAGAGGTCCATGATCCGGATGAAGTCTTCTATCAACGGCATCTTCAATCTTCTTTCTTCGGGAGCCATCATCTTCCATCCGAACGCGGATCATCCTCTTCTCTCCGACGCCTACTAGCCGAATGACGGTTCCTTTAAGGGACGTCATCCAAGATGGCATCCCTCAAATTCTGATTGGCTGATAGGATTCTATCAGCCAATCGAATTATGGGTAGGAATATTCCTGATTGGCTGATGGAATCAGCCAATCAGAATCAAGTTCAATCCGATTGGCTGATCCAATCAGCCAGTCAGATTGAGCTTGCATTCTATTGGCTGATCGGAACAGCCAATAGAATCGAGCTCAATCTGATTGGCTGATTGATCAGCCAATCGGATTGAACTTGATTCTGATTGGCTGATTCCATCAGCCAATCAGAATATTCCTACCTTAATTCCGATTGGCTGATAGAATCCTATTCAGCCAATCGGAATTCGAGGGACGCCATCTTGGAGTGACGTCCCTTAAAGGAACCGTCATTCGGCTAGTAGGCGTCGGGAGAAGAGGATGTTCCGCGTCGGATGGAAGATGATGGCTCCCGAAGAAAGAAGATTGAAGATGCCGTTGATAGAAGACTTCATCCGGATCATGGACCTCTTCAGCTCCCGCTTGGATGAAGACTTCATCCGGATCATGGACCTCCTACAGCTCCCGCTTGGATGAAGACTTCAGGCCGGATCATGGACCTCTTCAGCCCCCGCTTGGGCTTGGATCAGGACATCGGAGGAGCTCTTCAGGACGGATCGGTGAAACCTGGTATGGTGAAGATAAGGTAGGAAGATCTTCAGGGGCTTAGTGTTAGGTTTATTTAAGGGGGGTTTGGGTTAGATTAGGTGGGGTATGTGGGTGGTGGGTTGTAATGTTGGGGGGGGGTATTGTATGTTTTTTTTTACAGGCAAAAGAGCTGAACTTCTTGGGGCATGCCCCGCAAAGGGCCCTGTTCAGGGCTGGTAAGGTAAAAGAGCTTTGAACTTTAGTAATTTAGAAATAGGGTAGGGCATTTTGTTATTTTGGGGGGGGCTTTGTTTATGTTATTAGGGGGCTTAGAGTAGGTGGTAATTAGTTAAAATTGTTGTAATATTTTCTTATGTTTGTAAATATTTTTTATTTTTTGTAGACTTAGTTCTTTTTTATTTTTTGTACTTTAGTTAGTTAATTTCATTGTAGTTATTTGTAGGAATTGTATTTAATTTATTTATTGATAGTGTAGTGTTAGGTTTTAATTGTAGGTAATTGTAGGTATTTTTATTAATTAATTTAATTATAGTATAGTGTTAGGTTTAATGTAAGTTAGGTTAGGGATTTATTTTACAGGTAATTTTGTAATTATTTTAACTAGGTAGCTATTAAATAGTTCTTAACTATTTAATAGCTATGGTACATGGTTAAAATAATTACAAAGTTGCCTGTAAAATAAATATTAATCCTAAAATAGCTACAATGTAATTATAATTTATATTGTAGCTATTTTAGGATTTATTTTACAGGTAAGTATTTAGCTTTAAATAGGAATAATTTATTTAATAAGAGTTAATTAATTTCGTTAGATAAAATTATATTTAACTTAGGGGGTGTTAGTGTTAGGGGTTAACTTAGCTTTAGGGGTTAATACATTTATTAGAATAGCGTGAGCTCCGGTCGGGCAGATTAGGGGTTGTAGAGGGAAGTGGTTGCAGTAATTGCTCATATGACACTTGCTTTCAACTTGTGTGACTTTTGCCTTTAAGAGAGTGAAAGCATAAGACACTTGCATTAACCTGGTTTACTTTTGCCTTTAAGAGAATGTGCCCTTTAACAGAGTAGGGGACAGTTAAATAAAGTCAAGTAGATGACACTGAATTTCACTAATTCATGCTACAAGTGGTAAACAACTGATGGATGCTGATGATAAGAAGTCAAAACCCAGAACAGAACAAGGGTGTAGACCTTGGCAGGGGGGTCACTTACTGACATCAAGGAACATCTGATAACACATTGGTATAGGGGCTAATGCCTAGGTAATATTGTCAAGAGATTAATTATTATTAATTGCAATAGGCTAAGTTTATATTAATTGCAATAGGGCTAAGTAATAAAGCCATTATTGATGTTTAGGCTATTAATAATATCTATGGAAGATTGTTATAACTATTATGATGTATTTGACAAAAGTAACTGCATAAGACCACATAATTAATGTTAGGCAGAAAAACATGTTTGTTTGAAACTAAAGATGACGGCATTGCAGTTTAGGAATACGTCAGAGATAGTAACCCTGGTAGTGCCCTGATAAGCTTGGGTTGAAGCTAAGACAGACTGGCCAGATGTCTTGGGCCACCGGCCAACCTCAGAGGGAGCGTCTCAGGAACTGTGGAGTTGCGCCAAAACTGTACACAAGTAAGCAGTATAAAGAGGGGTACATTTGGGGCAATCTGATCATGTCTGATAGTCTGAGAGTCTGAGTGTCCCGAGTGTCTGTGTATTTTGGTGTATGTATTTGAGTGTAATTTTTGGGACCTGTGGGATGGACGCATCTTCAGTGTTGTTTTCCCGCTGATCGCCCTGTTTTTCTCCTGGTCCAAAGATTGCCCAGTATGTCCCCTCCCTATTGCGCCCCAGAAGCGGCAGGATAGGATGATGCAACCAGAGATCACGGTGATGTATTAATTTCTTGGTATAAAACTAGCTAGACTTGTTTAGTGGGTAATACAGGAATAAGATTGTTATCCAGGTCGTTGCGCAGGCAACTGAATGTAACTAAAAGCTGCATAGATGATTATATGAGTATTGCAATTGCATAGAGTGTTATAAGTATGAATAGTGGTTCGTGGTATTTTGTATCCATGATTATGTTGCAAGAATAAACCATCATTTGTTATTATAAGATTGTGAGAACCTGTGTAATGTTGTCAGTCATTTCCTTGCTGAAAAGTGATATATGATAAACATCATATCCTGAAAAAAGAGATCACATAACATATTGGCGTAGTCGGTCCGGGCAGTATACATAATTGTTTATCACTTGAGCAAAGAAACTGACAGGTTTCATTACTGAATGTGCAGACTGATAGACGCAGCTCCGAGCGAAAGTGAAACCCTTTTAGATAGAATAATAAGCCAGAAAAATATATAGTTTTATCTTGCACGTTCAGGAGTATAAATATATATGTTTCTGGATTAGTTAGAATTGAATTGTTAATTCTCAAATGAGCCATGAAAGCTGTGTAAATAAACAGATATTTCATGGACATAGTCACAATTGTCACCCTTGGAATGAAATTAAATTGATATTGCCCAGGTATATACATATTAACGTATATGGGTATTGTTATTGTGAATTTATTGATTGATGTCAGCAATAATTGAAGGGTATTATGAAGAATGTTTAGGAAGAAAGCACCAACGGTTTCCCCCTTCACGCCTCAAAATATTGCGGCTTGGGAGGGGACCCCATATCAGGAATTAGCAGGGGACGTCTTGTCTGGGACTGACCTCAAAGATAACGCTGAATTTTTTGACAAAACAGAACCTTGGAAGTGTTGAATAAATTACAGAATGTAAAAGTTAAGACAGATTCAGACACAGAAAGGTTACATAAGAAATTATGGGTGTTATTACAGGCATACAGAAAGACACACGAGCAGTTTAGAGGAAGCTGTAGAGCAGACGTGTGCCTGCAGGAGTCAGAATAAATTGCTATTAAAAAAAGAGCCAGTGTTATGAAGATGTAGCTCAACAGGCTGTGGTTAAGGTAGCCAGGGCCAAAGTAAAGCGGAAGGGTGGTAGGGGTTGAGCAAAAGTAAGTTACAATCAGTATTACAGAGCAGGGCCAGATGGGACCCTGGGGGGTGGGATGAAACTTGTCAGAAATGGAAGGGTCCATTTGGGAAAAGCAGGTAAATGTACTGAGATGAGACTAGATCTATCACTGACAGTGAAAATCTCACTGTCCAAATGATAGGCACACAGGAGTAGCATTGAGCATCAATGCTCAACATGCTGTGGTAATCGTGTTGGGAAGAGCTAGCCCTGAGGGGAAAATGTCCCTAGTTGATTCCAAACGAAGTCCACTGGAAAACGATACCAATACCTGGATGGGACAAAAAAGGACCAGTGCCCCTAAGCCCCAGGCCAGGGTTGGACTGCTTTCGTTGGAGGAGACCTGGAGTAATATTTCCAGGGCCCATACTAAACAGGCCAAGCTCCCAGTATCAGTTATGGGTCTATTTTAAGCAGGCTTAAATTGATACTGAAGTGGAGGCAACTTAGATTTATTAGGGGGGGGGTTAGGGGGGGGGGGAGACTATAGAAGTAAAACAAGCAGGGGGTGGCATTGAAAGTAGGAAGTCTCCCAAAGCAGTGATGTTTTGTTTTAATTGTACCCATCCCAGAGTATTTAATTAGCATAGATGTATTAAAAGGGAAGCTACAATGTAAGTGAATGTAGTCAGAGGAGTAGGAGCAATGATTGGTTGCATGTGCCTACGGGCAAGTGCTATTTGTGAATTAATTAAAGTGTTTCCTTCCTAGATATTTGCTGGTGTCGCTGCTATTGTAACAGGTGCTCGTTAAGAATCCTTTCGGCCACATGCATAAGCCAACCGCTCATGAGCCAGAGGATAAAGTGTGAAGATCCCAGTGCCAGCTATCACACCTTTTATGAGGGAAGCATGACCGTTAGCCGTATTGCACAACATTGGGCATCCTGCTCCATCCCATTTACCTTGATGACGACGTAACCTGTTTGACCAAAAATGAATATGGAAAGTTGGATGCTCCTTACCAAGCGGGAAAGGGTGGTATTTGAACTTATCAGAAGAAGAGACAATTACCTGGACATCCCTTCCTTCACTGTACATTGTGTAACTAAAGATTTTTGTTCTACTGCAGTGCCAGGGAAGACTGTAAGGACTCTAAGAAGGATGAGAGCTGGACAATTGTTTTACAGGAGTGAGAACTTAATATTTGAATTGCAAGAAGGGGTTGGGTTTGATTTGTGAAAATCCCAGTACGCGCCTTCCACTTCCCCAAAGCTAACAGTGGGGATTCAGGAACGCATTTTAGGTTGTAAAAACATCCACTGATACACAGGTTCGTGCTGTAATGTTAAACATATCATACACTGATGGGGAACCAGAGGGTCTGACATATGTGTGTAAATATAACAGGAAAAGAGTCATCTGAACCTCATTTAATGTATATCAGGAGACCTGTAATGGATGGGGAAATTATTAAACAACCGACACAAGGGGAAAGAGGGACCATGCACAGCGCCACTAGGCTCCCTGCAAGGCCTCCTCATGGGAACTTGATAATACCTTTGTAAAAACGGCCAAAGGATGTGTTTAATGTGACAAATGTTCAGGGACCATGTTGGGTGTGTGGGTTTGTGTCTCACGGGCAGACTAGGGGCTACCCTTATTTAGGTGTCCCTTTAACCATGAGTATGCTTGCCGATATGATTGGGGGAACAAGACTGTGTGGAATTTACAGGTCTTAACAACACAGGTAGGGATGACTTGCTGGATAAGTTGCAGTCTAGCGAATAATGTGACTACAGGTGCTATTTATGTTTCAAAATCTAGATGGAGAAATATATAGTACTCAATAACCTAACCCAGCTACCCGACATGATAATGTTAATGTATAACATAGGACGATTAGTTTAAAAATAGGACAGGGGTATTCAACATTAAACTGAAATTTTATGACTTCTCATATTTGACTTATGCCCAGTGAGAAATGGAAGACTAAGTTTGGTGAGCCCAGAGACCTTATTAAAGACTGGTACCACTTAATAGGGAAACATTAGCAGGTAACACACAGACTAAGGATGGGAGTGAAGCGACTGAATAGGATATGTCCTTTTGTTTAAACTGCCATGGGATATTATTGGATTGTGTGGGGAGGTGGGCAGTGAAGGTAATACCTTGCACCCATTATGGCCCATGCTTTTAGGATATATATTCCCTGCTTTTAACATAACCACCCCGCTTCCACCACCTATGTTGCATAGAACACGAAGATACCTTTGACCTGGACAAAATACACAATGGAGTTAAAATTAGTGAAGGTATGCGCCTGCTTGCAACATTTGTCCCTCATTATGGGGGCTGGCTACAGCCCTCACTAGATTAAATACGCTAGCTGATTTAGTGGATGAAGCTTTTAATGTAACTAGAGATGCAATAGAGCTCTTAGCATTAGAACAGGAACAAATTAGGATGGTGACATTGCAGAATAGAATGGCTCTAGACTATCTCCTAGCTGCAGAAGGAGGAGCTTTGCCAGAGAATCCACCAGCAATGCTGTGTGTACATAGAAGACAATGCAGGTAGAATCAAACATGACCTACACAGATTAGAAGAAGTGCAAAAGCACATACGTGAGGTACATGACGATTCATTAGCAAATGGCTTAAAGACTTTGACTGGGACTTTTGGGACTGGGGGGATGGCTTGGAAGCTTAGGCAAAACTATAGTTAAATGGCTATTAATAAGTCTGGCTTGCCTTGAGTGCGATATTCATTATAGTAAAAATGTTTGGATGTTTCTGTAATACATTAGGTAGGATGTGTTTTAAACCAAAAGACAATATTACTTGAGTGGATAAGTTTCATTATTAAGGTATGGGTTTAGAAACAAGCAAGGTTTCACATGACCAAAGGGTGGAATGTAAGGGAAGTGGTTGCAGTAATTGCTTATATGACACTTGCTTCAACTTGTGAGACTTTGCCTTTAAGAGAGTGAAAGCATAAGACACTTGCATTAACTGGTGTGACTTTGCCTTTAAGAGAATGTGCCTTTAGCAGAGTAGGGACATTTAATTAAAGTCAAGTAGATGACACTGAATTTCACTAAGTCATGCTACAGAGTGGTAAACAAGCTGATGGATGCTGATGATAAGAAGTCAAAAACCCAGACAGAACAAGGGTGTAACCTTGGCAGGGGTCACTTACTGACCATCAAGGAACATCTTGATAACACAGATGGTATAGGGGGCTAATGCCTAGGTAATATTGTCAAGAGATTAATTATTATTAATTGCAATAGGCTAAGTTTATATTAATTGCAATAGGCCTAAGTAATAAAGCCATTATGATGTTTAGCATTAATTATATCTATGGAAAGATTGTTATAACTATTATTGATGTATTTGACAAAAGTAACTGCATAAGACCACATAATTAATGTTAGGCAGAAAAACATGTTTGTTTAAAACTAAAGATGACGGCATTGCAGTTTAGGAATACGTCAGAGATAGTACCTGGGCATGCCCTGATAAGCTTGGTTTGAGGCTAAGACAGACTGGCCAGATGTCTTGGGCCACGGCCAACCTCAGAGGGAGCGGTCTCAGGATCTGTGGAGTTGCGCCAAAACTGTTACACCAAGTAAGCAGTATAAAGAGGGGTACATTTTGGGCAATCTGATCATGTCTGAGAGTCTGAGTGTCCGAGTGTCTGTGTATTTTTGGTGTATTAAAAGTAGTGAAAAAAGAAGACAGCGCCTCATTGTGCAAGTAGGGTCTTGAATGTAAAATTCACAGTGGAAGTGGAGACAAAAGGAAATATACTCACAAGAGTATTGGCACCCTTGTTGAAAGTGGTGCAAATAGGCGGGCTGACGTTTTAACAGCAGTCAGTACGCTGTGCCGAACGGGCATCAGAGATCTTTAGTGGACGGCTGTGGGCTCTCCCTCAGTAATTCGAATCCAAATCCTGTGTAGCTGTGCTGTCAGCAAAAGGTCAGCGTGCAGCTGCTCCCTGCATACAATCAAAGCTGCAGACTGGAAATGAGCAGGTGATCCTAACAGAGCTGATTTAGGGTAAAAAACTCTGCTAGTGATAAAAATTGGGCTTGGCAGGCAACCATAAGAAAGCCACAGAATACAAGGCTTAATATAAAAGAATAAGAAACACTTTATTGTGATGAGCTTTATAACCGCGTTTCGTCGGCCACAAGCTCCTGGGCCGTTTCATCAGAAAAGGTATATGGCACAATTAGTACAACACATTTAAAAAGCGCCAGCCCAAGTACAATGATTGGTCGGCGTCAGACCAATAACAAGTCAATGATCAAATGCACCAACTCAATTGTTAAACTATAATGATACAAGCAGTGTATAAAATCAGTCTGTGTCTAAAAACTATATGATAGTTACAAATTGTATCCGGCCCTAAGTAATTGTTACAGTTGTATCCAGCACTAAATAACAAAATCTCGATCCTAGAAAGATTCCAAGAGCATATACGGGTATTTAATAAAAGAAAAATAATATAAATATATCATATCTTTTTTTTAAAAAAAAGGGGTCAGTAAAATCAGATTGAGCAAGTGTTTAATATGCACTTGCAAGGTAGTTAAAAACCAAGCTATACAAATATTTTTGTCAAAGTGGACCATAAAATATATCTAGTCTTCTCTTTGTACTAGTAGGATCCAGGTATAATCTTTATGTACTTTCTGTTACGTGTATGTTGGAGGCAACTATATGAGCCTTCGAAAAAATCAACTATATATGCGCATATGCGTTTCTAAAAAGTGTTGTTCTAATCTATCTTTCATAACATGAGTTAGTATGAGATGGAACTTTCTTTCTTTTCAAAGATATGGAAGGAGACATTTTTTACTCTTTTCAAACTTTTCAAAGATGCATCAGGGGAACAGGTGACATTGATTCATAAGTACCGTGTTAGACATCCCAAGATATCAGGGATTGTATAGTGTGTTACAGGTGCAATCTGTTCTAGCTCTATTGCTGTATGTATGTTATGAGAAGGAAATTGTATATATTAACTCTAGGTGAAAGTGATGAATTTAGATTTTATTAATGTAGATATTCCATGTTTCTAATATCCCGTAATATGAAATTTACTCACATAGTTATAAGACCCGTGGTGTGAAAAAACTAATGATAATAGGGAAGACAGCCTAAATGAAGACAACTAAATTTGGGTTTGTGACAATCTAACTGAAAGCAGCTAAATCTAGGTTTGAATTCAAACCTAATGGATGTAGAGTTTTCAGTTATGGATCCAAAACGTTTTCCCGGATCCTAAGCTGGATAATTCTATTATAGTCTGTCGAGGGTAAGATATGATCAATAGGAATAGAATTTAAAGATGTCAGGGTTTCCCTTGTGTTTATTTAAACAATGTTCCGGAATACTATGTTTGATCTTTTTTTTGGGGCAGTTTTTACAGTTGCGCCAATGCTCCCCCCCAGCGTACCTTGGCCCTCCTAGAGGTACGGCCAACATACTGTATCCCACAGCAACACTCCAAAACATATACTACATAGGTAGAGTTGCAGTTCATAAATCTATTGATGTTAAAAGACTTCCCCACTTGTATGGGAACTGGAAGGTCTTTTCGCCCTGAAGTTATAAATTTACATGTATTGCACTTTTTTGTCCGCACTTATAAATTCCTACTCTTTTAGAAAGAGGGGAAAAGAAAGATGTAGGGGGAAGAAATTTTTTGTTGTTTGTTCGTGGATTGTGGGTTAGATAAAATGTGTTTGACCTTTTTGCTAGGTGCCAACTTACTCCTAAGAGTGTTGGTGCTCTGGTGTATACAATTTTTGGGTATTCGCCCAAAAGGGTCCCTCAAAAACAGGGTCTCTTCTAATAATATGCCAGTGTTTATTAATAGTCTTCTGGATCTGCGTGTGATTCGAATTAAATTTGTGTTATAAACAGTGGTTCTGAGGAATAGTTATCTTCTTTGTTTTTATTTGATTTGGTCCTTATTCAACAATTTCTCTCTATCTAAATCTCTAACTTTGCTTAAACAATTATCTAAGAGATCTGGAGGATATCCTTTTTTCAATAAATCTCTCATATATTATATTACTTTGTTCTTCAAAAGAATTGGAATCTGAACAGTTACGTTTAATCCTTTCAAATTGACTATATGGTATATTAGATAACCATTTTTTATGGTGGTTACTCGTGGTAATCTAAATAACTATTACTATCAACTTTCTTGAAAAATGTTTTGGAGCAGAGATTGCCGTCAGTGTCCCAACTTAAAGTCAGGTCTAAAAAATCTATCGTTCTGTGTTGATGTTTGCTGTAAAAGTTAGGCCCATATTATTATTGTTCATGGATTCTGTAAATATATGTGCTGATGATTGGTCGCCCTTCCAAATAAAAATCAAATCATCTATGTAACGGCCATAGTGCACCAGATTCGCCCCCGCTGGGGAATTGTAGATGTAAAGTTCCTCATAAATGCCCATGAAAAGATTGGCAAAGCTAGGGGGCGAATCCATGAACAACAATAATATGGGCCTAACTTTTACAGCAAACATCAACACAGAAACGATAGATTTTTTAGACCTGACTTTAAGTTGGGACACTGACGGCAATCTCTGCTCCAAAACATTTTTCAAGAAAGTTGATAGTAATAGTTATTTAGATTACACGAGTAACCACCATAAAAAATGGTTATCTAATATACCATATAGTCAATTTGAAAGGATTAAACGTAAACTGTTCAGATTCCAATTCTTTTGAAGAACAAAGTAATATAATATATGAGAGATTTATTAGAAAAAGGATATCCTCCAGATCTCTTAGATAATTGTTTAAGCAAAGTTAGAGATTTAGATAGGGAGAAATTGTTGAATAAGGACAAATCAAATAAAAACAAAGAAGATAACTATTCCTCAGAACCACTGTTTAAAACACAATTTAATTCGAATCACACCAGATCCAGAAGACTATTAATAAACACTGGCATATTATTAGAAGAGACCCTGTTTTGAGGACCCTTTTGGGCGAATACCCAAAAATTGTATACACCAGAGCACCAACACTTAGGAGTAAGTTGGCACCTAGCAAAAAGGTCAAACACATTTTATCTAACCCACAATCCACGAACAAACAACAAAAAATTTCTTCCCCTACATCTTTCTTTTCCCCTCTTTCTAAAAGAGTAGGAATTTATAAGTGCGGACAAAAAAGTTAGAGATTTAGATAGGGAGAAATTGTTGAATAAGGACAAATCAAATAAAAACAAAGAAGATAACTATTCCTCAGAACCACTGTTTATAACAGCAATTTAATTCGAATCACACGCAGATCCAGAAGACTATTAATAAACACTGGCATATTATTAGAAGAGACCCCTGGTTTTGAGGACCCTTTTGGGGCGAATACCCAAAAATTGTAATACACCAGAGCACCAACACTTAGGAGTAAGTTGGCACCTAGCAAAAAGGTCAAACACATTTTATCTAACCCACAATCCACGAACAAACAACAAAAAATTTCTTCCCCTACATCTTTCTTTTCCCCTCTTTCTAAAAGAGTAGGAATTTATAAGTGCGGACAAAAAAAGTGCAATACATGTAAATTTATAACTTCAGGGGCGAAAGACCTTCCAGTCCCATACAAGTGGGGAAGTCTTGTAACATCAATAGATTTATGAACTGCAACTCTACCTATGTAGTATATGTTTTGGAGTGTTGCTGTGGGATACAGTATGTTGGGCCGTACCTCTAGGAGGGGCCAAGGTACGCTGGGGGGGAGCATTGGCGCAACTGTAAAAACTGCCCCAAAAAAAAGATCAAACATAGTATTCCGGAACATTGTTTAAATAAACACAAGGGAAACCCTGACATCTTTAAATTCTATCCTATTGATCATATCTTACCCTTGACAGACTATAATAGAATTATCCAGCTTAGGATCCGGGAAACGTTTTGGATCCATAAACTGAAAACTCTACATCCATTAGGTTTTGAATTCAAACCTAGATTTAGCTGCTTTCAGTTAGATTGTCACAAACCCAAATTTAGTTGTCTTCATTTAGGCTGTCTTCCCTATTATCATTAGTTTTTTCACACCACGGGTCTTATAACTATGTGAGTAAATTTCATATTACGGGATATTAGAAACATGGAATATCTGACATTAATAAAATTCTAAATTCATCACTTTCACCTAGAGTTAATATATACAATTTCCTTCTCATACATACATACAGCAATAGAGCTAGAACAGATTGCACCTGTAACACACTATACAATCCCTGATATCTTGGGATGTCTAACACGGTACTTATGAATCAATGCTCACCTGTTCCCCTGATGCATCTTTGAAAAGTTTGAAAAGAGTAAAAAATGTCTCCTTCCATATCTTTGAAAAGAAAGAAAGTTTCCATCTCATACTAACTCATGTTATGAAAGATAGATTAGAACAACACTTTTTAGAAACGCATATGCGCATATATAGTTGATTTTTCGAAGGCTCATATAGTTGCCTCCAACATACACGTAACAGAAAGTACACAAAGATATAACTGGATCCTACTAGTACAAAGAGAAGACTAGATATATTTTATGGTCCACTTTGACCAAAATATTTGTATAGCTTGGTTTTTAACTACCTTGCAAGTGCTTATTAAACACTTGCTCAATCTGATTTTACTGACCCCTTTTTTTAAAAAAAAGATATGATATATTTTATATTTTTCTTTTATTAAATACCGTATATGCTCTTGGAATCTTTCTAGGATCGAGATTTTGTTATTTAGTGCTGGATACAACTGTAACAATTACTTAGGGCCGGATACAATTTGTAACTATCATATAGTTTTTTAGACACAGACTGCATTTTATACACTGCTTGTATCATTATAGTTTAACAATTGAGTTGGTGCATTTGATCATTGATTGTTATTGGGTCTGACGCCGACCAATCATTGTACTTGGCTGGCTTTTTAAATGTGTTGTACTAATTGTGCCATATACCTTTTCTGATGAAACGGCCAGGAGCTTGTGGCCGAGAAACGCGTTAAAGCTCATCACAATAAAGTGTTTCTTATTCTTTTATATTAAGCCTTGTATTCTGTGGCTTTCTTATGGTTGCCTGCCAAGCCAATTTTATCACTAGCAGAGTTTTTTTACAGGAAATCAGCTCTGTTAGGGATCACCTGCTCATTTCCAGTCTGCAGCTTTGATTGTATGCAGGGAGCGGCTGCACGCTGACTTTTGCTGACAACACAGCTACACAGGATTTGGATTCGAATTGCTGAGGAGAGCCCACAGCCGTCCACTAAAGATCTTTGATGCCGTCCGGCACAGCGTACTGACTGCTGTTAAAACGTCAGCCCGCCTACTTGCACCACTTTCAACAAGGGTGCCAATACTCTTGTGAGTATATTTCCTTTTGTCTCCACTTCCACTGTGAATTTTATATTCAAGACCTACTTGCACAATGAGGCGCTGTCTTCTTTTTTACTACTTCTAGATTTTGGGGTCCTGATCAGATACCGCCAAGACCAGCTGCCGTTTGCTCTTCAAATATTCCCTTTCCTCTGAATACTTCTACTGAGGACGAAAAAGACCTGCAGTATTTGATTTTAGGAACACCTTTGTTTCCAGTCTTCAGTGGTGCAACTTATATCATCACTTCTGGGACTAATTTACGATAAGCCTTTTTCTTTCTTTATCCACATGTTTTAGGTTTTATTCACATGTTGATCATTCACTATTGTTATTCACTATTGTTGTTTTTTATTGTTTTTTAATTGTTTTATCTGTCACTTTGCACTAAGGTATATACATATACCAAAAAATTGTCATAGAAAACAGGGTTGTTTACATATAAACAAATCCACACTGTTATATTTCAGTTATTTCACCGAGTGACACTGTTTAAAATCATTTAGAAATAGCACTGCACTACATTATTTGAAGATCAATTTATTTGAGCAAGAGCTAGCAATTTTAGTTTGCCTTTTACCTTCAACGCCATTTTTTGGTGTTTTTTTCGTTTATTCACACCATCCTCAAGGGCCGCATGCTATTACCATTTTCTACATTTGGTATTTTTTCTGTGTACTTTTAGATCACCCATAGCAGTGCAGCCCCCTTTTTTTAGTATCACACACATATTTTTTACACACGCTCAGGTACATCCATACCTATTTTGATATAGAATGCAATCCAAAGAGGACAGAAATAAGAAAAGATCCACTTATAACTTAACAGACAAACATGCTCCAATACTATGGAAACAGATCCCAATTTGGTCACATCTATGAGGGATCTTTTCCATGTATTGGAGGATGAAATTCTCAAAGAACACCGACACTGGTGGAATCTCACGACCTTAGAAAAATATCTGGAAATGAAGCAGATCCCTAGAGGCCTACGGTCCTAAAACACTGCTCTTTTAAGGAAGACACTGAACTCCTAGAGAAATGGTATAAGATCCTAGATGATTGTGCTTTGATCTGATGAAAATGTTGATCGAGCATAAGACGCTCCCTATCAGATAAATGTAGTGAAAATATTGAAAAAATTCAAGCAGATTTAACAAAATACTTAGAGAACCCTGATTACGAACGACTCCTTAAGAGAATGTATGAACGCACTGATAAATTTCAAGAGGATCTAGTCCAATCTAAAAAGAAGAAGCTGGATAGGGATAACAATGATTACTTAAAAAATCAAGTCTACACTTATAACAGACAAACACAGGTAATTCCAGAAGCTAACTCAGAGACATTAGAAAATGCATCAGGGGACAGAGAAGTACAATTATCTCACAATAAAGTTACACATCAAAATAATAATAATCTTTCAAACAACAAATACAGATCAACATATTATTCCAATTCTAGACAATCTAGACGACAGGAATACACCCATCCATACTCACAAAATAGATCATACCACCAACCATATTATCACCAGCAACATTTTTACACCAGACAAGGATCAGGGAACAGACAATTCCATTACAATGGTTATAGATCTAACCAAAATGATTCCTGGGACAGACGACATAGATCAGATAATTTTAATCAACATGAACAGCAGTACAGGGGAGATAACTTCAGACAACATAGATCTGATCATTCAAATCAATATGACCAACATCATAGACGAAACAACCCTACTCAGTATGACCAACAATACAGACGAGACAACCTCACTCAGTATGACCAACATTCCAGACGAGACAGCTATAATAGGAATCATGAAACACCTAGATTCCCTAGATATAACAAGGGGGATAGAGACTCGAATAATCATAGGGGATGGGAACACAGACCACAGCCATCCTGATTTTAGAACAAATAGCCCATCCAGAAATAGAATTGGGGAACAGGAACATCAAAAGGCCTCCTACAACAATTGTCAATATAGTAACAGGTTCGCCCCATTAGCCTCCACATCTGAGGACAACGTGTTCACAGAGAGACATACCAGAAACGATTCTAATCTGGCAGTCACATCTCCTTTTTTAGGGGATGCCCCAAAATTTGGAAAAAATCCCCCAGACGAACAAAATTACAACAACAGAAAAAGACCATTTCACACAGACCAAGAGGGTCAAGAGGCCGAGGCCTTACCACCAAGAAAAAAGAATCACAACTAGAAAAGGGTATATTTAACCTGTCATCCCATAACCTCACAAGTCATGAAAAAAGGGTCCTAAAACAGGGACTCTCCTTTTGTCCACCCAACCCACATAATAATTTTAACTTATTTGTTGATCTTAATCGCTTCACTAGAAAACTAGCACTCCAAAAATACTTTGCACAAAAGAACATAAAAAAACATAACCCAGGAGAAGAAAACACAGTGTGTATTCTCACCGACACTATGGATTATGGAAACAAAACTCCCACCATATATAGCACTGTTGATAATTTTACAACACATTTATATGAGGGCATAATACATACTAATGTAAAGACAAAATCTTCTTTCTCCCCTCCCGGGCACAATCATTATATAGAAGTGTTCCAGAACTTAGTTCTGGAGGACTTTGAAAAAATCAAAAAGAAGAACTCCAAAAAGAGCTTCTATAAAAGACAGAGTGACAACCTAGCAATACAGTCCCTCGCAAACAATCCCAACATTATAATCCGTGACGCCGGACAAGGGGGGAGGGATTATTATTCAGGATCTGACAGAATATTTGAAAGAAGCAGATAGAATTTTAAAAGACACTGAATATTACAAAATTCTATCATATAACCCTACTGCACAATTTCTCATACTCTATCAATCTCTAATTAACAAAGGATCTGTAAATAACATTCTCAATAAAAATGAATTCAGTTTTTTGAAAGTTAGTAACCCAAGTGTAGCCCATTACTATCATCTACCAAAAATCCATAAAAGTTTAATTAACCCACCCGGGTCGCCCTATCATTGCTGGTATTGACAATCTCACTTATAATTTATCCTACTATGTTGATATTATTTTGCAGAAGTATGTCTTAGGCCTTCCTTCATACATTAAAGATGGCACAGACCTACTAAATAAAATTAAGAACATCAAAAACACAGGTGACCTCATATGGATCACTTGTGACGTTAGTGCATTATATTCAAACATAACACACACCAACTAGGTCTTCAAGCATCAGCTACCTTTTTAAATCGTGATCTATATATGCCAAAAATACAGAAAGAGTTAGTTTTGGAGTGTATTGAGTTTATCCTTAAACATAATTATTTTATTTATCAAGACGTATATTATTTACAGATAAAAGGGACGGCCATGGGCACCAGATTCGCCCCTAGCTTTGCCAATCTTTTCATGGGCATTTATGAGGAACTTTACATCTACAATTCCCCAGCGGGGGCGAATCTGGTGCACTATGGCCGTTACATAGATGATTTGATTTTTATTTGGAAGGGCGACCAATCATCAGCACATATATTTACAGAATCCATGAACAACAATAATATGGGCCTAACTTTTACAGCAAACATCAACACAGAAACGATAGATTTTTTAGACCTGACTTTAAGTTGGGACACTGACGGCAATCTCTGCTCCAAAACATTTTTCAAGAAAGTTGATAGTAATAGTTATTTAGATTACACGAGTAACCACCATAAAAAATGGTTATCTAATATACCATATAGTCAATTTGAAAGGATTAAACGTAACTGTTCAGATTCCAATTCTTTTGAAGAACAAAGTAATATAATATATGAGAGATTTATTGAAAAAGGATATCCTCCAGATCTCTTAGATAATTGTTTAAGCAAAGTTAGAGATTTAGATAGGGAGAAATTGTTGAATAAGGACAAATCAAATAAAAACAAAGAAGATAACTATTCCTCAGAACCACTGTTTATAACACAATTTAATTCGAATCACACGCAGATCCAGAAGACTATTAATAAACACTGGCATATTATTAGAAGAGACCCTGTTTTGAGGACCCTTTTGGGCGAATACCCAAAAATTGTATACACCAGAGCACCAACACTTAGGAGTAAGTTGGCACCTAGCAAAAAGGTCAAACACATTTTATCTAACCCACAATCCACGAACAAACAACAAAAAATTTCTTCCCCTACATCTTTCTTTTCCCCTCTTTCTAAAAGAGTAGGAATTTATAAGTGCGGACAAAAAAAGTGCAATACATGTAAATTTATAACTTCAGGGCGAAAGACCTTCCAGTCCCATACAAGTGGGGAAGTCTTTAACATCAATAGATTTATGAACTGCAACTCTACCTATGTAGTATATGTTTTGGAGTGTTGCTGTGGGATACAGTATGTTGGCCGTACCTCTAGGAGGGCCAAGGTACCTGGGGGGAGCATTGGCGCAACTGTAAAAACTGCCCCAAAAAAAAGATCAAACATAGTATTCCGGAACATTGTTTAAATAAACACAAGGGAAACCCTGACATCTTTAAATTCTATCCTATTGATCATATCTTACCCTCGACAGACTATAATAGAATTATCCAGCTTAGGATCCGGGAAACGTTTTGGATCCATAAACTGAAAACTCTACATCCATTAGGTTTGAATTCAAACCTAGATTTAGCTGCTTTCAGTTAGATTGTCACAAACCCAAATTTAGTTGTCTTCATTTAGGCTGTCTTCCCTATTATCATTAGTTTTTTCACACCACGGGTCTTATAACTATGTGAGTAAATTTCATAGTACGGGATATTAGAAACATGGAATATCTACATTAATAAAATCTAAATTCATCACTTTCACCTAGAGTTAATATATACAATTTCCTTCTCATACATACATACAGCAATAGAGCTAGAACAGATTGCACCTGTAACACACTATACAATCCCTGATATCTTGGGATGTCTAACACAGTACTTATGAATCAATGCTCACCTGTTCCCCTGATGCATCTTTGAAAAGTTTGAAAAGAGTAAAAAATGTCTCCTTCCATATCTTTGAAAAGAAAGAAAGTTCCATCTCATACTAACTCATGTTATGAAAGATAGATTAGAACAACACTTTTTAGAAACGCATATGCGCATATATAGTTGATTTTTCGAAGGCTCATATAGTTGCCTCCAACATACACGTAACAGAAAGTACATAAAGATATAACTGGATCCTACTAGTACAAAGAGAAGACTAGATATATTTTATGGTCCACTTTGACCAAAATATTTGTATAGCTTGGTTTTTAACTACCTTGCAAGTGCTTATTAAACACTTGCTCAATCTGATTTTACTGACCCCTTTTTTAAAAAAAAGATATGATATATTTTATATTTTTCTTTTATTAAATACCGTATATGCTCTTGGAATCTTTCTAGGATCGAGATTTTGTTATTTAGTGCTGGATACAACTGTAACAATTACTTAGGGCCGGATACAATTTGTAACTATCATATAGTTTTTAGACACAGACTGCATTTTATACACTGCTTGTATCATTATAGTTTAACAATTGAGTTTGTGCATTTGATCATTGATTGTTATTGGTCTGACGCCGACCAATCATTGTACTTGGCTGGCTTTTTAAATGTGTTGTACTAATTGTGCCATATACCTTTTCTGATGAAACGGCCAGGAGCTTGTGGCCGAGAAACGCGTTAAAGCTCATCACAATAAAGTGTTTCTTATTCTTTTATATTAAGCCTTGTATTCTGTGGCTTTCTTATGGTTGCCTGCCAAGCCAATTTTTATCACTAGCAGAGTTTTTTACAGAAATCAGCTCTGTTAGGATCACCTGCTCATTTCCAGTCTGCAGCTTTGATTGTATGCAGGGAGCGGCTGCACGCTGACTTTTGCTGACAGCACAGCTACACAGGATTTGGATTCGAATTACTGAGGAGAGCCCACAGCCGTCCACTAAAGATCTCTGATGCCGTTCGGCACAGCGTACTGACTGCTGTTAAAACGTCAGCCCGCCTATTTGCACCACTTTCAACAAGGGTGCCAATACTCTTGTGAGTATATTTCCTTTTGTCTCCACTTCCACTGTGAATTTTACATTCAAGACCTACTTGCACAATGAGGCGCTGTCTTCTTTTTTACTACTTCTAGATTTTGGGTCCTGATCAGATACCGCCAAGACCAGCTGCCGTTTGCTCTTCAAATATTCCCTTCCTCTGAATACTTCTACTGAGACGAAAAAGACCTGCAGTATTTGATTTTAGGAACACCTTTGTTTCCAGTCTTCAGTGTGCAACTTATATCATCACTTCTGGGACTAATTTACGATAAGCCTTTTTCTTTCTTTATCCACATGTTTTAGGTTTTATTCACAGTTGATCATTCACTATTGTTATTCACTATTGTTGTTTTTTATTGTTTTTTAATTGTTTTATCTGGTCACTTTGCACTAAGGTATATACATATACCAAAAATTGTCATAGAAACAGGGTTGTTTTACATATAAACAATCCACACTGTTATATTTCAGTTATTTCACCGAGTGACACTGTTTAATCATTTAGAAATAGCACTGCACTACATTATTTGAAGATCAATTTATTTGAGCAAGAGCTAGCAATTTTAGTTTGCCTTTTACCTTCACGCCATTTTTTGGTGTTTTTTCGTTTATTCACACCATCCTCAGGCGCATGCTATTACCATTTTCTACATTTGGTATTTTTGGTGTATGTATTTGAGTGTATTTTTGGGACCTGTGGATGGACGCATCTTCAGTGTTGTTTCCCGCTGATCGTCTGTTTTTCTCCTGGTCCAAAGATTGCCCAGATGTCCCCTCCCATTGCGCCCCAGAAGCGGCAGGATAGGATGATGCAACCAGAGATCACGGTGATGTATTAATTTCTTGGTATAAAACTAGCTAGACTTGTTTTAGTGGTAATACAGAATAAGATTGTTATCAGTCGTTGCGCAGGCAACTGAATGTAACTAAAAGCTGCATAGATGATTATATGAGTATTGCAATTGCATAGAGTGTTATAAGTATGAATAGTGGTTCGTGGTATTTTGTTTCCATGATTATGTTGCAGAATAAACCATCATTGTTATTATAAGATTGTGAAAACCTGTGTAATGTGTCAGTCATTTCCTTGCTGAAAAGTGATATATGATAACATCATATCCTGAAAAAAGAATCACATAACAGGGGTTAATAATTGAAGTTAGGTGTCGGCGATGTTAGGGAGGGCAGATTAGGGGGTTAATACTATTTATTATAGGGTTAGTGAGGCGGATTAGGGGTTAATAACTTTATAATAATAGCGGTGCGGTCCGCTCGGCAGATTAGGGGTTAATAAGTGTAGGTAGGTGGAGGCGACGTTGTGGGGGGCAGATTAGGGGTTAATAAATATAATATAGGGGTTGGCGGTGTTAGGGGCAGCAGATTATGGGTACATAGCTATAATGTAGGTGGCGGCGCTTTGCGGTCGGCAGATTAGGGGTTAATTATTGTAGGTAGCTGGCGTGGACGTTGTGGGGGGCAGGTTAGGGGTTAATAAATATAATATAGTGGTCGGCGGTGTTAGGGGCAGCAGATTAGGGGTACATAAGTATAACGTAGGTGGCGGTCGGCAGATTAGGGGTTAAAAAAATTTAATCGAGTGGCTGCGATGTGGGGGGGACCTCGGTTTAGGGGTACATAGGTAGTTTATGGGTGTTAGTGTACTTTAGAGTACAGTAGTTAAGAGCTTTATGAACCGCCTTTAGCCCAAAAAGCTCTTAACTCCTGACTTTTTTCTGCGGCTGGAGTTTTGTCGTTAGAATTCTAACTCTCACTTCAGCCACGACTCTAAATACCGGAGTTAGAAAGATCCCATTGAAAAGATAGGATACGCAAATGACGTAAGGGGATCTGCGGTATGGAAAAGTCGCGGCTGAAAAGTGAGCGTTAGACCCTTTTTTGAGTGACTCCAAATACCGGTGGTAGCCTAAAACCAGCGTTAGGAGCCTCTAACGCTGGTTTTCACAGCTACCGCCAAACTCCAAATCTAGGCCTTAATTTGGTTTTGTCAGCTTTACAGGCTTCTCCGTTTGAGCCTTTGCATTCTCTAGACATTAATTTACTTTCTTGGAAAGTTCTGTTCCTTTTGGCTATCTCTTCTGCTAGAAGAGTTTCAGAGTTATCTGCTCTTTCTTGTGAATCTCCTTTTCTGATTTTTCATCAGGATAAGGCGGTGTTGCGGACTTCATTTCAATTTTTACCTAAGGTTGTGAATTCTAACAACATTAGTAGAGAAATTGTTGTTCCTTCATTGTGTCCTAATCCTAAGAATTCTAAGGAAAGATCGTTACATTCTTTGGATGTAGTTAGAGCTTTGAAATACTATGTTCAAGCTACTAAAGATTTTAGAAAGACTTCCAGTCTATTTGTTATCTTTTCTGATTCCAAGAAAGGTCAGAAGGCTTCCGCCATTTCTTTGGCGTCTTGGTTAAAGTCTTTGATTCATCATGTTTATGTGGAGTCGGGTAAGTCCCCGCCTCAAAGGATTACGGCTCATTCTACTAGGTCAGTTTCTACTTCCTGGGCTTTTAGGAATGACGCTTCTGTTGATCAGATTTGCAAAGCAGCAACTTGGTCTTCTTTGCATACTTTTACTAAATTCTACGATTTTGATGTGTTTTCTTCTTCTGAAGCAGTTTTTGGTAGAAAAGTACTTCAGGCAGCTGTTTCTGTTTGATTCGTCTGCTTATAATTTCAGTTTTTTTCATTATAAAGATTAAAACTTTTGATTTGGGTTGTGGATTATTTTTTTCAGCGGAATTGGCTGTCTTTATTTTATCCCTCCCTCTCTAGTGACTCTTGCGTGGAAGTTCCACATCTGGGGTATTTGCTATCTCATACGTCACTAGCTCATGGACTCTTGCTAATTACATGAAAGAAAACATAATTTATGTAAGAACTTACCTGATAAATTCATTTCTTTCATATTAGCAAGAGTCCATGAGACCCACCCTTTTTTGTGGTGGTTATGATTTTTTTGTATAAAGCACAATTTTTCCAATCCCTTATTTTTGATGCTTTCGCACCTTTTCTTATCACCCCACTTCTTGGCTATTCATTAAACTGAATTGTGGGTGTGGGTGAGGGGTGTATTTATAGGCATTTTAAGGTTTGGGAAACTTTGCCCCTCCTGGTAGGAATGTATATCCCATACGTCACTAGCTCATGGACTCTTGCTAATATGAAAGAAATTAATTTATCAGGTAAGTTCTTACATAAATTATGTTTTTGCTCTCTCTCTCTCCCCCCTCTCTTTTGCATGCTCTCTCTCCCCCCCTCTCTTTTGCGCTCTCTCTCTCCCCCCTCTTTTGTGCTCTCCCTCTCCCCCTCTCTTTTGCTCTCTCTCCCCTCTCTTTTGCGCTCTCTCTCCCCCTCTCTTTTGAGCTCTCTCTCCCCATCTCTTTTGCGCTCTCTCTCCCCATCTCTTTTGCGTTCTCTTTCCCCCTCTCTTTTGCGCTCTCTCTCTCCCGATCTCTTTTGCGCTCTCTCTCTCCCCCTCTCTCTCTCCCCCTCTCTCTCCCCCCTCTCCTCTCTCTCTCGCCTCCTCTCTCTCCCCCCCTCTCTCTCCCCCCCTCTCTCTCTCCCATCTCTTTTGCGCTCTCACTCTCCCCCATCTCTCTCTCCCCCCATCTCTTTTGCGCTTTCTCTCTACCCCCTCTTTTGCGCTCTCTCTCTCCTCTCTCTTTTGTGCTCTTTTTCCCCCCCTCTTTTGCGCTCTCTCTCTCTCTCCCCCTCTCTTTTGCTCTCTCTCCCCCCTCTTTTGCTCTCTCTCCCCCTCTCTTTTGTTCTCTCTCTTTCTCCCCCCTCTCTTTTGCTCTCTCTCTCTCCCCCCTCTCTTTTGCATGCTCTCTCTCCCCCCCTCTCTTTTGCGCTCTCACCCCCCTCTTTTGCGCTCTCCCTCTTCCCCTCTCTTTTGCGCTCTCCCCCCTCTCTTTTGCGCTCTCTCTCCCCCTCTCTTTTGAGCTCTCTCTCCCCATCTCTTTTGCGCTTTCTCTCCCCATCTCTTTTGTGCTCTCTTTTCCCCTCTCTTTTGAGCTCTCTCTCTCCCCATCTCTTTTGCGCTCTCTCCCCCTCTATTTTGAGCTCTCTCTCGCCTCCTCTCTCTCCCCTCCTCTCTCTCTCCCCCCCCCCCTCTCTCTCTCCCCCCTCTCTTTTGTGCTCTCTCTCTCTCCCCCTCTTTTGCTCTCTCTCTCTCTCCCCCCCTCTCTTTTGCGCTCTCTCTCCCCCCTCTTTTGCATGCTCTCTCTCTCCCCCTCTCTTTTGCTCTCTCTCTTCCCCCTCTCTTTTGCACTCTCTCCCCCCTCTCTTTTGCGCTCTCTCTCTCCCCCCTCTTTTGTGCTCTCCCTCTCCCCCTCTCTTTTGCGCTCTCTCCCCTCTCTTTTGCGCTCTCTCTCCCCCTCTCTTTTGAGCTCTCTCTCCCCATCTCTTTTGCGCTCTCTCTCCCCATCTCTTTTGCGTTCTCTTTCCCCCTCTCTTTTGAGCTCTCTCTCTCCCGATCTCTTTTGCGCTCTCTCTCTCCCCCTCTCTCTCTCCCCCTCTCTCTCCCCCCTCTCCTCTCTCTCTCGCCTCCTCTCTCTCCCCCCTCTCTCTCCCCCCTCTCTCTCTCCCATCTCTTTTGCGCTCTCACTCTCCCCCATCTCTCTCTCCCCCATCTCTGTTGCGCTTTCTCTCTACCCCCTCTTTTGCGCTCTCTCTCTCCTCTCTCTTTTGTGCTCTTTTTCCCCCCCTCTTTTGCGCTCTCTCTCTCCCCCTCTCTTTTGCTCTCTCTCCCCCCTCTTTTGCTCTCTCTCCCCCCTCTCTTTTGTTCTCTCTCTTTCTCCCCCCCTCTCTTTTGCTCTCTCTCTCTCCCCCCTCTCTTTTGCATGCTCTCTCTCCCCCCTCTCTTTTGCGCTCTCTCCCCCCTCTTTTGCGCTCTCCCTCTTCCCCTCTCTTTTGCGATCTCCCCCCTCTCTTTTGCGCTCTCTCTCCCCCTCTCTTTTGAGCTCTCTCTCCCCATCTCTTTTGCGCTTTCTCTCCCCATCTCTTTTGTGCTCTCTTTTCCCCCTCTCTTTTGAGCTCTCTCTCTCCCCATCTCTTTTGCGCTCTCTCCCCCCTCTATTTTGAGCTCTCTCTCGCCTCCTCTCTCTCCCCTCCTCTCTCTCCCTCCCCCCCCCTCTCTCTCTCCCCCCCTCTCTTTTGTGCTCTCTCTCTCTCCCCCTCTTTTGCTCTCTCTCTCTCTCTCTCTCTCTCCCCCCTCTCTTTTGCGCTCTCTCTCCCCCCTCTTTTGCATGCTCTCTCTCTCCCCCTCTCTTTTGCTCTCTCTCTTCCCCCTCTCTTTTGCGCTCTCTCCCCCCTCTCTTTTGCGCTCTCTCCCCCCTCTCTTTTGCGCTCTCTCTCTCCCCCTTCTCTTTTGTGCTCTCTCTCTCTCCTCCCTCTCTTTTGCGCTCTCTCTCTCCCCCTCTCTTTTGCACTCTCTCTCTCCCCCTCTCTTTTGCTCTCTCTCCCCCCTCTCTTCGCGCTCCCCCCCCCCCTCTCTTTTGCTCTCTCTCTCCCCCATCTCTTTTGCGCTCTCTCTCCCCCTCTCTTTTGAGCTCTCTCTCCCCCTCTCTTTTGAGCTCTCCCCCCTCTCTTTTGCTCTCTCTCCCCATCTCTTTTGCGCTCTTTCTCCACCTCTCTTTTGAGCTCTCTCCACCCCTCTCTCTCCCCCAGCTCCCTCTTCCTCCTCTCTCTCCCCCCTCCTCTCTCTCTCCCCCCTCCTCTCTCTCTCTCCCCCCTCCTCTCTCTCTCTCCCCCCTCCTCTTTCTCTCTCCCCCCCTCGTCTTTCTCTCTCCCCCCTCCTCTTTCTCTCCCCCCTCCTCTCTCTCTCCCCCCTCTCTCTCTCTCCCCCCTCCTCTCTCTCCCTCCTCTCTCTCTCTCCCCCCCTCTCTTTTGTGCTCTCTCTCCCCCTCTTTTGCTCTTTCTCTCTCTCCCCCCCTCTCTTTTGTGCTCTCTCTCTCCCCCTCTCTTTTGTGCTCTTTCCCCCCTCTCTGTTGCGCTCTCTCCCCCCCTCTCTTTTGTGCTCTTTCTCCCCCCTCTTTTGCTCTCTTCCCCCTCTCTTTTGTGCTCTCTCTCTCCCCCATCTCTTTTGCGCTCTCTCTCTCTCCCCTCTCTTTTGAGCTCTCTCTCTCCCCCCTCTCCTCTCTCTCTCCCCCTCTCCTCTCTCTCTCCTCTCTCTCTCTATCTCCCCTCTCCTCTCTCTCTTTCTCTCTCCCCTCCTCTCTCTCTCTCTCTCTTTCCCCCTCTCTCTCTCCCCCTCTCCTCTCTCCCTCTCCTCTCTCTCCCCCTCTCTCTCCCCCCCTCTCTCTCTCCTCCCTCTCCTCTCTCTATCCCCCCTCTCCTCTCTCTCTCCCCCCCTCTCCTCTCTCTCAACCCCCTCTCCTCTCTCTCTCCCCCCTCTCCTCTCTTTCCCCTCTCTCCTCTCTCACCCCCCTCTCCTCTCTCTCTCCCCCCTCTCCTCTCTCTCTCCCTCCTCTCTCTCTTCCCCTCTCTCCTCTCTCTCTCCCCTCCCCTCCTCTCTCTCCCCTCCTCTCCTTTCCTCTCTCCCCTCCTCTCTATCTTTCCCCTCCTCTCTATCTCGCGACCGTGCCCGGCCATGCCCCCTTCATGCCCGGCCACGCCCCTTCATGGCCATTCAAGCCCCGGCAGAGTTGTGTTTGTCCCAAAGTAGTCTAGCTGCAGACTGGAGCTCCACTCTAGACAGGAAACATGTGACCTCCACTCAAAGCTTTTTAAAATCAACTTTAATGTAACAAACAACCTATAGACAATCATTCTGAAAATTAAACATTTTGCATTTTTCTTGTTCTTAATGTTCATTCACATTGGTTTATGCTGATTGTCATTTATAAAGTAACCACTGTGACTGTCACTTATAAGGTAACCACTGTGACTATCATTTATAAGGTAACTACTGTGATTGTCATTTATAAAGTAACCACTGTGACTGTCATTTATAAGGTAACCACTGTGACTGTCACTTATAAGGTAACCACTGTGACTGTCATTTATAAGGTAACTACTGTGATTGTCATTTATAAGGTAACCACTGTGACTGTCATTTATAAGGTAACTACTGTGACTGTCATTTATAAGGTAACCACTGTGACTGTCATTTATAAGGTAACTACTGTGACTGTCACTTATAAGGTAATCACTGTGACTGTCATTTATAAGGTAACCACTGTGACTGTCATTCATAAGGTAACCACTGTGAGTGTCACTTATAAGGTAACTACTGTGACTGTCATTTATAAGGTAACTACTGTGACTGTCATTTATAAGGTAATCACTGTGACTGTCATTTATAAGGTAACCGCTGTGACTGTCATTTATAAGGTAACTACTGTGACTGTCATTTATAAGGTAACCCCTGTGACTGTCATTTATAAGGTAACCCCTGTGACTGTCATTTATTAAGGTAACCAGTGTGACTGTCATTTATAAGGTAATCACTGTGACTGTCATTTATAAGGTAACCGCTGTGACTGTCATTTATAAGGTAACTACTGTGACTGTCATTTATAAGGTAACCCCTGTGACTGTCATTTATAAGGTAACCCCTGTGACTGTCATTTATTAAGGTAACCAGTGTGACTGTCATTTATAAGGTAATCACTGTGACTGTCATTTATAAGGTAACCGCTGTGACTGTCATTTATAAGGTAACTACTGTGACTGTCATTTATAAGGTAACCCCTGTGACTGTCATTTATTAAGGTAACCAGTGTGACTGTCATTTATAAGGTAATCACTGTGACTATCATTTATAAGGTAATCACTGTGACTGTCATTTATAAAGTAACCACTGTGACTGTCATTTATAAGGTAACTACTGTGACTGTCATTTATAAGGTAATTAATGTGACTGTCATTTATAAGGTAACCACTGTGATTGTCATTTATAAGGTAACCACTGTGACTGTCATTTATAAGGTAACCACTGTGACTGTCATTTATAAGGTAACTACTGTGACTGTCACTTATAAGGTAACCACTGTAACTGTCATTTATAAGGTAATCACTGTAACTGTCATTTATAAGGTAACCACTGTAACTGTCATTTATAAGGTAACCACTGTGACTGTCACTTATAAGGTAATCACTGTGACTGTCATTTATAAGGTAATCACTGTAACTGTCATTTATAAGGTAACCACTGTAACTGTCATTTATAAGGTAACCACTGTAACTGTCATTTATAAGGTAATCACTGTAACTGTCATTTATAAGGTAACCACTGTAACTGTCATTTATAAGGTAACTACTGTGAATGAACATTAAGAACAAGAAAGCTGCAAAATGTATGAGGCTGAAGTTGTCTTCTTATTCATTCAGCTTCTTATTCTGCAACTGATTACAATTTGTAAAATAAAGGTATCTAGCATTATTTTTAGTTTAAATAAAAATACACTTTCCAAAAACCTAAACAAACTTACATTTTATAAAAAAAAAAAAAAAACTTATATTGCAATAATCAGATGGCAAACATGGCATAATTTTGTTTCTAATAAGTAACTGATATTATAAAAGGGTTCAAATCCTTTGCGCCACTCATTTATGTGTGGAATACACAAGGCGTGAGCCTCTTCATGGGACAGACGTTATCAGCCTTGTCCAACGCTCTTTATGGCAAACAAATTGGTGCCAACCTTGCCACTTGATATATTTTACCTTTTCTAAAAAAGTCATTGGTATTTAAAAAAGAATAAAATCCTCATTTATGTGTGGAATATACAAGGCATGAACCCTTCATAGGACAGACATGTTGTCAGCCCGGCCCAACGCTCTTTATGGCAAACAAATTGGTGACAACCTTGCTTCTTCATATATTTTACCTTTTCTGAATAAGTGGTATTTTAAAAGGGTTAAAATCCTGTGGGCCACTCATTTTTGTGTGGATATATACAGGGCGTGAGCCCCTTTATAGCACAGTCATGTTCTTAGCCTGGCCCAACGCTTTTTATGACAAACAAACTGGTGCCGACCTTGTCAAATCACATATTTTACCTTTTCTAAATAAGTTACTGCTATTTAAAGGGTTTCTTTGCCATATAAATCTTTGGGACAGTCTGAAAACACTTGGGCCTAGATTTAGAGTTTGGCGGTAGCCGTGAAAACCAGCGTTAGAGGCTCCTAACGCTGGTTTTAGGCTACCGCCGGTATTTGGAGTCACTCAAAATAGGGTCTAACGCTCACTCTTCAGCCGCGACTTTTCCATACCGCAGATCCCCTTACGTAAATTGCGTATCCTATCTTTTCAATGGGATCTTTCTTACTCCGGTATTTAGAGTCGTGTCTGAAGTGAGCGTTAGAAATCTAACGACAAAACTCCAGCCGCAGAAAAAAGTCAGGAGTTAAGAGCTTTCTGGGCTAACGCCGGTTCATAAAGCTCTTAACTACTGTACTCTAAAGTACACTAACACCCATAAACTACCTATGTACCCCTAAACCGAGGTCCCCCCACATCGCCGCCACTCAATTTTTTTTTAACCCCTAATCTGCCGACCGCAAAGCGCCGCCAGCTAAATTATCCCTATGTACCCCTAATCTGCTGCCCCTAACACCGCCGACCCCTGTATTATATTTATTAACCCCTAACCTGCCCCCCCCACAACGTCGCCGCCAGCTACTTACAATAATTAACCCCTAATCTGCCGACCGCAAAGCGCCGCCACCTCTTAACTACTGTACTCTAAAGTACACTAACACCCATAAACTACCTATGTACCCCTAAACCGAGGTCCCCTCACATCGCCGCCACTCAATTTTTTTAACCCCTAATCTGCCGACCGTAAAGCGCCGCCAGCTAAATTATCCCTATGTACCCCTAATCTGCTGCCCCTAACACCGCCGACCCCTATATTATATTTATTAACCCCTAATCTGCCCCCCTCAACGTCGCCTCCACCTGCCTACACTTATTAACCCCTAATCTGCCGAGCGGACTGCACCGCTACTATAATAAATGTATTAACCCCTAATCCGCCTCACTAACCCTATAATAAATAGTATTAACCCCTAATCTGCCCTCCCTAACATCGCCGACACCTAACTTCAATTATTAACCCCTAATCTGCCGACCGGAGCTCACCGCTATTCTAATAAATGTATTAACCCCTAAAGCTAAGTCTAACCCTAACACTAACACCCCCCTAACTTAAATATAATTTACATCTAACGAAATTAATTATATCTTATTAAATAAATTATTCCTATTTAAAGCTAAATACTTACCTGTAAAATAAATCCTAATATAGCTACAATATAAATTATAATTACATTGTAGCTATTTTAGGATTTATATTTATTTTACAGGCAACTTTGTAATTATTTTAACCAGGTACAATAGCTATTAAATAGTTAAGAACTATTTAATAGTTACTTAGTTAAAATAAATACAAAATTACCTGTAAAATAAATCCTAACCTAAGTTAAAATTAAACCTAACACTATACTAATTATAGTATAAATTAAATTAATTAAATAAAATACCTACAATTACCTACAATTAAACCTAACACTACACTATCAATAAATAAATTAAATACAATTCCTACAAATAACTACAATGAAATAAACTAACTAAAGTACAAAAAATAAAAAAGAACTAAGTTACAAAAAATAAAAAAATATTTACAAACATAAGAAAAATATTACAACAATTTTAAACTAATTACACCTACTCTAAGCCCCCTAATAAAATAACAAAGCCCCCCAAAATAACAAAATGCCCTACCCTATTCTAAATTACTACATTTCAAAGCTCTTTTACCTTACCAGCCCTGAACAGGGCCCTTTGCGGGGCATGCCCCAAGAAATTCAGCTCTTTTGCCTGTAAAAAAAAACATACAATACCCCCCCCAACATTACAACCCACCACCCACATACCCCTAATCTAACCCAAACCCCCCTTAAATAAACCTAACACTAAGCCCCTGAAGATCTTCCTACCTTGTCTTCACCCTACCAGGTTCACCGATCCGTCCTGAAGGGCTCCTCCGATGTCCTGATCCAAGCCCAAGCGGGGGGCTGAAGAGGTCCATGATCCGGCTGAAGTCTTCATCCAAGCGGGAGCTGAAGAGGTCCATGATCCGGCTGAAGTCTTCATCCAAGCGGGGCAGAAGAGGTCTTCCATCCGATTGAAGTCTTCATCCAAGCGGGATCTTCTATTGTCATCCATCCGGAGCGGAGCGGCAGGATCCTGAAGACCTCCGACGCGGAACATCCATCCTTGGCGACGACTGAACGACGAATGACGGTTCCTTTAAATGACGTCATCCAAGATGGCGTCCCTCGAATTCCGATTGGCTGATTGGAACCTATCAGCCAATCGGAATTAAGGTAGGAATATTCTGATTGGCTGATGGAATCAGCCAATCAGAATCAAGTTCAATCCGATTGGCTGATCCGATCAGCCAATAGAATGCGAGCTCAATCTGATTGGCTGATCGGATAATATGCAGGGGTCAGCGATAGCGGGGGCGGAAGATTAGGGGTTAATAAGTGTAAGGGTAGGGGTGTTTAGACTCGGGGTACATGTTAGGGTGTTAGGTGCAGACGTAGGAAGTGTTTCCCCTTAGGAAACAATGGGGCTGCGTTAGGAGCTGAACGCGGCTTTTTTGCAGGTGTTAGGTTTTTTTTCAGCTCAAACTGCCCCATTGTTTCCTATGGGGGAATCGTGCACGAGCACGTTTTTGAGGCTGGCCGCGTCCGTAAGCAACTCTGGTATCGAGAGTTGAAGCTGCGTTAAAAATGCTCTACGTTCCTTTTTTGGAGCCTAACGCAGCCATTCTGTGAACTCTCAATACCAGAGTTATTTTTATGGTGCGGCCAGAAAAAAGCTGGCGTTAGCTACGCGGGTCCTTACCGACAAAACTCTAAATCTAGCCGTTGGATTGTACAAAGGAGCTCACACCCTATATAACCACATAGAAATCAGTGGCCCAAAGGATTTTAACCATTTTAAAATACTATTTACTTACTTACGCCTAGATTTAGAGTTTTGTCGGTAACGACCCACGTAGCTAACGCTGGCTTTTTTCTGGCCGCACCTTTAAAATAACTCTGGTATTGAGAGTCCACAGAATGGCTGCGTTAGGCTCCAAAAAAGGAGCGTAGAGCATATTTAACGCAACTGCAACTCTCGATACCAGAGTTGCTTACGGACGCGGCCAGCCTCAAAAACGTGCTCGTGCACGATTCCCCCATAGGAAACAATGGGGCTGTTTGAGCTGAAAAAAAACCTAACACCTGCAAAAAAGCCGCGTTCAGCTCCTAACGCAGCCCCATTGTTTGATATGGGGAAACACTTCCTACGTCTGCACCTAACACTCTAACATGTACCCCGAGTCTAAACACCCCTAACCTTACACTTATTAACCCCAAATCTGCCGCCCCCGCTATCGCTGACCCCTGCATATTATTATTAACCCCTAATCTGCCGCTCCGTAAACCGCCGCTACTTACATTATCCCTATGTACCCCTAATCTGCTGCCCCTAACACCGCCGACCCCTATATTATATTTATTAACCCCTAATCTGCCCCCCACAACGTCGCCTCCACCTACCTACACTTATTAACCCCTAATCTGCCGACCGGACCGCACCGCTATTATTATAAAGTTATTAACCCCTAATCCGCCTCACTAACCCTATAATAAATAGTATTAACCCCTAATCTGCCCTCCCTAACATCGCCGACACCTAACTTCAAACATTAACCCCTAATCTGCTGACTGGAGCTCACCGCTATTCTAATAAATGTATTAAGCCCTAAAGCTAAGTCTAACCCTAACACTAACACCCCCCCTAAATTAAATATAATTTAAATCTAATGAAATTAATTAACTCTTATTAAATAAATTATTCCTATTTAAAGCTAAATACTTACCTGTAAAATAAATCCTAATATTATTTATATTATATTTATATTATAGCTATTTTAGGATTTATATTTATTTTACAGGTAACTTTGTATTTATTTTAACCAGGTACAATAGCTATTAAATAGTTAAGAACTATTTAATAGCTAAAATAGTTAAAATAATTACAAATTACCTGTAAAATAAATCCTAACCTAAGTTACAATTAAACCTAACACTACACTATCAATAAATAAATTAAATAAAATACCTACAATTACCTACAATTAAACGTAACACTACACTATCAATAAATTATTTAAATACAATATCTACAAATAAATACAATGAAATAAACTAACTAAAGTACAAAAAATAAAAAAGAACTAAGTTACAAAAAATAAAAAAATATTTACAAACATTATAAAAATATTACAACAATTTTAAACTAATTACACCTACTCTAAGCCCCCTAATAAAATAACAAAGCCCCCCAAAATAAAAAAAATGCCCTACCCTATTCTAAATTACAAAAGTTCAAAGCTCTTTTACCTTACCAGCCCTGAACAGGGCCCTTTGCGGGGCATGCCCCAAAGAATTCAGCTCTTTTACCTGTAAAATAAAAACATACAATACCCCCCCCCAACATTACAACCCACCACCCACATACCCCTAATCTAACCCAAACCCCCCTTAAATAAACCTAACACTAAGCCCCTGAAGATCTTCCTACCTTATCTTCACCATACCAGGTTCACCGATCCGTCCTCTGAAGTCTTGATCCAAGCCTCGGAAGTGTTGATCCAAGCCCAAGCGGGGGGCTGAAGAGCGACGTCCATCCTCGGGCTGAAGTCTGGATCCAAGCGGTGACTGAAGAAATCCATCCTCGGGCTGAAGTCGGAAGTCCATCATCTGGATGAAGTCTTATATCAAGCCGCATCTTCAATCTTCTTTCTTCTGGAGCGGAGCGGAACCATCTTCTTCTAAGCCGACGCGGAACATCCTCTTCAACCGACGACTAGACGACGAATGACGGTTCCTTTAAATGACGTCATCCAAGATGGCGTCCCTCGAATTCCGATTGGCTGATAGGATTCTATCAGCCAATCGGAATTAAGGTATGAATATTCTGATTGGCTGATGGAATCAGCCAATCAGAATCAAGTTCAATCCGATTGGCTGATTGGATTAGGGGTTAATACTATTTATTATAGAGTTAGTGAGGCGGATTAGGGGTTAATAACTTTATTATAATAGCGGTGCGGTCCGGTCGGCAGATTAGGGGTTAATAAATGTAGGCAGGTGGAGGCGACGTTGTGGGGGGCAGATTAGGGGTTAATAAATATAATATAGGGGTCGGCGGTGTTAGGGGCAGCAAATTAGGGGTACATAGGGATAATGTAAGTAGCGGCGGTTTACGGAGCGGCAGATTAGGGGTTAATAATAATATGCAGGGGTCAGCGATAGCGGGGGCGGCAGATTAGGGGTTAATAAGTGTAAGGTTGTAGGTAGCTGGCGGCGACGTTGTGGGGGGCAGGTTAGGGGTTAATAAATATAATATAGGGGTTGGCGGTGTTAGGAGCAGCAGATTAGGGGTATAACGTAGGTGGCGGTCGGCAGATTAGGGGTTAAAAAAATTTAATCGAGTGGCGGCGATGTGGGGGGACCTCGGTTTAGGGGTACATAGGTAGTTTATGGGTGTTAGTGTACTTTAGAGCACAGTAGTTAAAAGCTTTATGAACCGGCGTTAGCCCAGAAAGCTCTTAACTCCTGACTTTTTTCTGCGGCTGGAGTTTTGTCGTTAGAATTCTAACGCTCACTTCAGACACGACTCTAAATACCGGAGTTAGAAAGATCCCATTGAAAAGATAGGATACGCAATTGACGTAAGGGGATCTGCGGTATGGAAAAGTCACGGCTGAAAAGTGAGCGTTAGACCCTTTTTTGACTGACTCCAAATACCGGCGGTAGCCTAAAACCAGCGTTAGGAGCCTCTAACGCTGGTTTTCACAGCTACCGCCAAACTCCAAATCTAGGCCTTAGAAAAGGTAAAATATATAAAGTGGCAAGGTTGGCACCAGTTTATTTGCCATAAATAGCGTTGCCCAGGCTGAGAACATGTCTCTCCTATAATGGGGCTCACATTCTGTATATATATATCCACACAGAAATGAGTGGCCCAAAGTATTTTACCCTTTCAAAATACCAGTTACTTTTTCAGAAAAGGTAAAATGTATGAGATGACCACGTTGGCACAAGTTTGTTTTCTACAAAAAGCTTTGGGCCAGGCTGAAAACATGTTTATTCTATGAAGGGGCTCACTCCTTGTATATGAAGGGGGTCACTCATTGTATATGAAGGGGCTCACTCATTGTATATGAAGGGGCTCACATTTTGTATATATCCACACAGTAATGAGGGCCCAAAGGATTTTACCCTTTCAAAATACCAGTTACTTATTCAGAAAAGGTAAATGTATGAGATGACCACGTTGGCACAAGTTTGTTTGCAACAAAAAGCTTTGGGCCAGGCTGAAAACATGTTTATTCTATGAAGGGGCTCACTCCTTGTATATATCCACACAGTAATGAGGGCCCAAAGGATTTTAACCCTTTTAAAATATCTGATTCCTTTTTAGAAAAAGGTAAAATATATGGGGTGGCAAGGTTGTCACCAGTTTGTTTGCTTCAAAAAGCGTTGGGCCAGGGTGAGAACATATTTATTCTATGGAGAGGTTCATGCCCTGTATATATCCACACAAAAAATGAGTGGTCCAAAGGATTTTAACCCATTTAAAATACTAGTTACTTATTCAGAAATGTAAAAATATATGAGATGGCAACGTTGGCACCAGTTTGTTTGCTACAAAAAGCATTGGGCCAGGCTAAGAACATATTTATCCTATGAAGGCACTCACTCCCGGTATATATCCACACAGTAAAGAGTGACCCAAAGGATTTTAAGCCATTTGAAATACCAGTTATTTATTTAGAAAAGGTCAAATGAAGTGGCAAGGTTGGCAATAGTTTTTTTTGCCATAGAAACCATTGGGCCAGGCTGAAAACATGTTTATCATATGTAGAGCTTCACGCCGTGTATGTATCCAGGCAGAAATTAATAGCCCAAAGGATTTTTATCCTTTTAAAATACCAGTTACTTATTCAGAAAACGTAAAATAAATTAAGTGTATATCAATGAGATAGGTATAGAACTGCCTTATTCATCAAATTATGGTTCCATCTATAACCCATACACTCATATTCCTTAGGGGAGTGCGGGGGGTGCCCTAGTGGTTGGTATACAGTGTAATCCCAAAGAAAAATAAAAAAGAAAACCACTATTTGGCGCACACTTAAACACATAGGTAGATCAGCAGAAAGGGAGCCAAAAAAACAAAAACTTTTACTGTCAAATATTAAAATAAAAATATTGGAGCATCTGGATTAAACACACTATAATTGTCTATTTCAAAATAAGACAATAATCGTTGAGGCTCTAAGTTAGCAAAATTAAGCAGATTCCAACACTGTCAGAGGCCCATTGTAAGATGTCCCCCGAGATAGAAAAAGATCCCTAAAAAACCACTGACTATGATTTGGTGCTACCCACATACCCACATCAATCACAGAGAGCACGCAAATAAAGTATAACCATGTCCAGACTACTCACAGACAGGGGAACGCCTGACGCATGTTTCACCTGGGCTTTTTTAGAGCCTCAACGATTTGACAGTAAAAGTTAAGTTTTAATTATTATTTTGCTCCCTTTCGGCGGATCTACCTATGTGTTTAAGTGTGTGCCAAATAGGGGTTTTCTTTTTTCTTTTTTGGGGGGATTACAAAATATATGAAGTGACAAGGTTGTCACCAATTTATTTGCCATAAAGAGCGTTGGGCCAGGCTGTTAACGTCTGTTGTATGATGGGGTTCACACCCTGTATATATCCACATATAAATGAGTGGCCAACAGGATTTTAACCCATTTAAAATATCAGTTACTCAAAATTGTGCCATGTTTGCTATCTGATTATTGCAATATAAGATAATTTTTTTATAAAATGTAAGTTTGTTTAGGTTTTTGGAAAGTGTATTATTTTATTTAAAATAAAAATAACTGTAGATATCTTTATTTTACAAATTGCAGAATAAGAAGCCGACTGATTAAGAAGACAACTTCAGCCTTGTACATTTTGCAGCTTTCTTGTACTTAAAGTTCATTCACAGTGGTTACTTTATAAATGACAGTTGCAGTGGTTACCTTATAAATGACAATCACAGTGATTACTTTATAAATGACAGTCACAGTGGTTACCTTATAAGTGACAGTCACAGTGATTACCTTATAAATGACAGTCACAGTGGTTACCTTATAAGTGACAGTCACAGTGGTTACTTTATAAATGACACTCACAGTGGTTACCTTATAAGTGACAGTCACAGTGGTTACCTTATAAGTGTCAGTCACAGTGATTACTTTATAAATGACAGTCACAGTGATTACTTTATAAATGACAGTCACAGTGATTACCTTATAAGTGACAGTCACAGTGGTTACCTTATAAATGACAGTCACAGTGGTTAACTTATAAATGATAGTCACAGTGGTTAACTTATAAGTGACAGTGACAGTGGTTAACTTATAAGTGACAGTCACAGTGGTTACCTTATAAATGACAGTCACAGTGGTTACCTTATAAATGACAATCAGCATAAACCACTGTGAATGAACATTTAGAACAAGAAAGCTGCAAAATGTTTCGTTTTCAGAATGATTGTCTATAGGTTGTTTGTTACATTAAAGTTGTTTTTTTTTTAAAAAAAAAAGCAAAGAAAAAAAAGGCTTTGAGTGAGGGTCACATGTTTCCTGTCTAGAGTGGAGCTCCAGTCCCCCAAAGTAGTCTAGCTGCAGACTGGAGCTCCATTCTAGACAGGAAACATGTGACCTCCACTCAAAGCTTTTTTTTAAAAAAAAAAACTTTAATGTAACAGACAACCTATAGACAATCATTCTGTAAACAAAACATTTTGCAGTTCTCTTGTTCTTCTTAATGTGCACTCACAGTGGTTACCTTATAAATGACAATCAGCATAAACCACTGTGAGTGCACATTAAGAAGAACAAGAAAGCTGCAAAATGTTTCGTTTTCAGAATGATTGTCTATAGGTTGTTTGTTACATTAAAGTTGATTTAAAAAATAAAAAAAAAAAGCTTTCAGTGTAGGTCACATGTTTCCTGTCTAGAGTCAGTGGAGGTCACATGTTTCCTGTCTGCAGCTAGACCCTTCTCCGAAGTTCCTGATGTGTGAGAAAAGATAAGCAGATGCTGTAGTGTCAGACACCCTCCTCTATTACTTGTAGCTGGGCAGCTGTTGGTAAGTTATGGCAGTTCTGTGCTTTCTAAATATATGCTCAGCATTTACACTGGGTATGTGATAGGAATCACGCAGAGATACAAACAGGCTCTAAATTAAGCAGATTTCCCAAATATTTGTATTAAATAAAATGAAGCAACATAAATATTAGTGAATGTGTGTGTTTGCATAGATATATGTTCATGAGCATGTGTATGTGTGTATATATGTTCATGAGCTTGTGTATGTGTGTATATATGTTCATGAGCATGTGTATGTGTGTATATATGTTCATGAGCATGTGTATGTGTGTATATATGTTCATGAGCATGTGTATGTGTGTATATATGTTCATGAGCATGTGTATGTGTGTATATATGTTCATGAGCATGTGTATGTGTGTATATATGTTCATGAGCATGTGTATGTGTGTATATATGTTCATGAGCATGTGTATGTGTGTATATATGTTCATGAGCTTGTGTATGTGTGTATATATGTTCATGAGCATGTGTATGTGTGTATATATGTTCATGAGCATGTGTATGTGTGTATATATGTTCATGAGCATGTGTATGTGTGTATATATATATGTTCATGAGCATGTGTATGTGTATATATATGTTCATGAGCATGTGTATGTGTGTATATATGTTCATGAGCATGTGTATGTGTGTATATATGTTCATGAGCATGTGTATGTGTGTATATATATGTTCATGAGCATGTGTATGTGTGTATATATGTTCATGATCATGTGTATGTGTGTATATATGTTCATGAGCATGAGCATGTGTATGTGTATATATGTTCATGAGCATGTGTATATATGTTCATGAGCATGTGTATGTGAGTATATATGTTCATGAGCATGTGTATGTGTGTATATATGTTCATGAGCATGTGTATGTGTGTATATATGTTCATGAGCATGTGTATGTGTGTATATATGTATGTATAAATTGTTGAACTTACTATCCTTTGTTGAAAAGGAATATGTATATATCGTTAACATTTACCCACTAACAATAATTCTAGATATGGAATGATGATTCTGATTCTTATATTTTCGTTTCGTCCATTTTTAAATTGTTACAAATTTATAAATTGTTGAACTTACTATCCTTTGTTGAAAAGGAATATATATATATCATTAATTTTTACCCACTTACAATAATTCTAGATATGGGAATGGTAATTCTGATTCTTATATTTTCGTTTCAGTTTAGGTAATTTTAAGTTTGCACGATCTAAATGTATATTATCTAATAAAGGCACTTTAGAATTGAAATATATAAGTTGAATTGTGTGAATGCTAATAAAGCAGAAATGATAAGTTCTCTTCCTTGTGTATCATGTAACTAAATAACAACACAGAAACAATCATTACCAACTTAAATAAAGTCCACCTTTACATTGGAAGCCACACAGGTGTTGATAGAAATCAAAAGGAAATGAAGGAACCAATCAAAACACATTCATACCTTTAAAAAGCCAGAAGCTAGCAGGATAAGCATTCTTGATAAAGCCCAGAAGGGTGAAACGCGTTGAATGGGACCTGCTACACTCTACTAAACTTCATTTACTACTGTCACAAAGCTGTGTGACCCTGCAACTTTAAACTTTTCTCCTGACCCTGCAAGTTAAAATCTACCTTTGGTAACTTCAGGGAATACGGTGTTACTGCTAAACACTGACCAAAGATTTCTTCAAACCTTAAGAAGTCTGAGGGAACCCAGATGAAAACAATATTTGGGCTATAAGAAGAAAGGAAAACAAAAAAAAAGGATAACTACATCACCAGAACGGATCATCACCCCTGACCTCTGAATCAAAGAGAAGGTCAGGTGACTTATCAGAAGCACCAGGAACAAACAGTCTGTGAATCCCTCACAGTGAAGATAATCAGCGGTTGCAACCAGGACAGATTAAGGTACCTCTACACTAATTTGCACTACGTTTTTTAAAACACGCAAACTGAACTTTAAAGACATCAAGGTATTCATCTGTTAAATTAACCATTTCCATTAACCACGATTGCTTTGGCACCTAAATCAGAATATTGGCTGTTTTTTGCCTTTTTAACTATCCAGCACACCTGAGCCAATTATATGTCCAAGGAAAGTAACTGTGTAACTTTATAACTGAATTTGTTACTGAAGAACTGTAAAGCTGTTAGGACTGATACATTTGTGCCTTTTAAATATTTAATTCACCATTTATCTTAGAAATTTGTTGCTTGCCATATGTTATCTATATAATTAATTCCTTTATACCTGAAATTCTAGGATTATATGGTTCTAGTCTGTTTTTATAAGTGTTGTATAAGGGAGACGTCCCTTTATTAATTAGGAAAAGCATTTGCTGTTGTTTTTATGTGTTATAAGAATTTTTAAATAAAATAGATTGTATTAAACATAAATTAGATTGGTATCATCATTTCCTAGCTTTTTTTAGCGCTGCTAAATAAACCCCATTTTTTCTTCTTATCCACCATTTAGTTCTCTTTGAGGGAAGAACTTTTTTAGCAGCAGGAATCCACCTTTAGGCGCTCCTATCACACTACACATAAATATATATGTTCATGAGCATGTGTATGTGAGTATATATGTTCATGAGCATGTGTATGTGTGTATATATGTTCATGAGCATGAGCATGTGTATGTGTGTATATATGTTCATGAGCATGTGTATGTGTGTATATATGTTCATGAGCATGTGTATGTGTGTATATATGTTCATGAGCATGTGTATGTGTGTATATATGTTCACGTGTGTGTATTGATTCTTGTTGTTAGTAAAGACCTTAGTAAGTGTATTCTGCACCTTCAGCTGCTGCTGTTTATGTCACATGATCACAGACTTAAAGGGACAGGGTCCTGTACATTTGGTTTTCACTTAAAAGAACCAGAAACCCTAAACGTTTTTTACTATTTAAATTTACTTCTATTATGATATTTGCTTAATTCTTTAGATAAACTTTCTGTAAACAGCAGCAATGCAATACTCGGAGCTAGCTTAGCACATAAGGGGAGCCAATTAGACATGTGCACAGAGGAAAGATTCTGATTTTTTCAAATTTTGTTTCATAGCGATTCAAATTAGAATGTATTCGTTTCAAATTTGATTCGTAAATTCAGAAGTTCGGTATGTGTTATGTTGATTCAGATGCTTCCAAGTTACACAAACGGAATTATTTCACTGTTCTATCTCACTAAATTTTATTTTTATACTGAATTGTGATTAGTCCATGGCCATTCGAATGTAATGAATAAATCCAAACTAATTTGGATTTATTCATTACAAATGTATTCGGATTAGTTTCGTTTCGTTGCTAGGGTAATTCTGAAATTCAAATCGATTCAAATCTCTGAATTTGGTGAATTTGTCCGCATTTTGATTCAGAACGAAATGAAACGCACGTGTCTAGAGCCAAGAGGCTTGTTTGTGCGACCACTAACCAGCAGCTATGCTTTGCTGCAAAAGTCTCCAAAAGAATCAAGCAAATGTGATTATAGAAGGAAATTTGAAAGTTGTTTAAATCTGATTGACAAAAGTTTAACTTTGACTTTGCTGTCCCTTTAATGTGTTTCTAATGACTTGTTTTACCGGTGTATAAAATAGTATAAAGTGTATGGGGAATTTCACCTTTAGGTTTTTTGTTATGTCATTATCAAATAGTAAACAACCTTTTTTAATTACCTGATATAAGACACCAGCCCCTACTTAGCATATGTAGAATTTCACATTATATAAAAATATGAGTCTGTTATTGGCTGATAGTTGTCACATGGTACAGGTGCAGAACAAAATATCAGAAAACAATCTATTGCTCTTTTGAAATCAAAGGCCTAGATTTGGAGTTTTGTCGGTAAGGACCCGCGTAGCTAACGCCGGCTTTTTTCTGGCCGCACCATAAAAATAACTCTGGTATTAAGAGTCCAAAAAAGGAGCGTAGAGCATTTTTAACGCAGCTTCAACTCTCTATACCAGAGTTGCTTACGCAAGCGGCCAGCCTCAAAAACGTGCTTGTGCACTATTCCCCCATAGGAAACAATGGGGCTGTTTGAGCTGAAAAAAAACCTAACACCTGCAAAAAAGCCGCGTTCAGCTCCTAACGTAGCCCCATTGTTTGCTATGGGGAAACACTTCCTACGTCTGCACCTAACACTCTAACATGTACCCCGAGTCTAAACACCCCTAACCTTACACTTATTAACCCCTAATCTGCCTCCCCCTCTATCGCTGACCCCTGCATATTATTTTTAACCCCTAATCTGCCGCTCCGTAAACCGCCGCTACTTACAATATCCCTATGTACCCCTAATCTGCTGCCCCTAACACCGCCGACCCCTGTATTATATTTATTAACCCCTAATCTGCCCCCCTCAACATCGCCTTCATCTTCCTACACTTATTAACCCCTAATCTGCCCCCCTCAACGTCGCCTCCATCTGCCTACACTTATTAACCCCTAATCTGCCGACCGCAAAGCGCCGCCACCTACATTATAGCTATGTACCCCTAATCTGCTGCCCCTAACACCGCCTACCCCTATATTATATTTATTAACCCCTAACCTGCCCCCCACAACGTCGCCGCCAGCTACCTACAATAATTAACCCCTAATCTGCCGAACGGACCTGAGTGCTACTATAATAAAGTTATTAACCCCTAATCCACCTCACTAACCCTATAATAAATAGTATTAACCCCTAATCTGCCCTCCCTAACATCGCCGACACCTAACTTCAATTATTAACCCCTAATCTGCCGACCGGAGCTCACCGCTATTCTAATAAATGGATTAACCCCTAAAGCTAAGTCTAACCCTAACCCTAACACCCCCCTAACTTAAATATAATTTTATTCTAACAAAATAAATTAACTCTTATTAAATAAATTATTCCTATTTAAAGCTAAATACTTACCTGTAAAATAAACCCTAATATAGCTACAATATAAATTATAATTACATTGTAGCTATTTTAGGATTAATATTTATTTTACAGGCAACTTTGTATTTATTTTAACCAGGTACAATAGCTATTAAATAGTTAATAACTATTTAATAGTTACCTAGTTAAAATAATTACAAAATTACCTGTAAAATAAATCCTAACCTAAGTTACAATTAAACCTAACACTATACTATCATTAAATTAATTAAATAAAATACCTACAATTACCTACAATTAAACCTAACACTACACTATGAATACATTAATTAAATACAATATCTACAAATAACTACAATGAAATAAACTAACTAAAGTACAAAAAATAAAAAAGAACTAAGTTACAAAAAATAAAAAAAATCTACAAACATAAGAAAAATATTACAACAATTTTAAACTAATTACACCTACTCTAAGCCCCCTAATAAAACAACAAAGCCCCCCAAAATAAAAAATGCCCTACCCTATTCTAAATTACTAAAGTTAAAAGCTCTTTTACCTTACCAGCCCTGAACAGGGCCCTTTGCGGGGCATGCCCCAAGAAGTTCAGCTCTTTTGCCTGTAAAAAAAAACATACAATACCCCCCCCCCAACATTACAACCCACCACCCACATACCCCTAATCTAACCCAAACCCCCCTTAAATAAACCTAACACTAAGCCCCTGAAGATCATCCTACCTTGTCTTCACCTCACCAGGTATCACCGATCCGTCCTGGCTCCAAAATCTTCATCCAACCCAAGCGGGGGTTGGCGATCCATCATCCGGTGGCTGAAGAGGTCCAGAAGAGGCTCCAAAGTCTTCCTCCTATCCGGCAAGAAGAGGACATCCGGACCGGCAAACATCTTCATCCAAGCGGCATCTTCTATCTTCTTCCATCCGGCGCAGAGCGGGTCCATCTTGAAGCAGCCGACGCGAATCCATCCTCTTCTTCCGGCGACTCCCGACGAATGAAGGTTCCTTTAAGGGACGTCATCCAAGATGACGTCCCTCGAATTCCGATTGGCTGATAGGATTCTATCAGCCAATCGGAATTAAGGTAGGAATATTCTGATTGGCTGATGAAATCAGCCAATCAGAATCAAGTTCAATCCGATTGGCTGATCCGATCAGCCAATCAGATTGAGCTCGCATTCTATTGGCTGTTCCGATCAGCCAATAGAATGCGAGCTCAATCTGATTGGCTGATTGGATCAGCCAATCGGATTGAACTTGATTCTGATTGGCTGATTCCATCAGCCAATCAGAATATTCCTACCTTAATTCCGATTGGCTGATAGAATCCTATCAGCCAATCGGAATTCGAGGGACGCCATCTTGGAGGACGTCCCTTAAAGGAACCTTCATTCGTCGGGAGTCGCCGGAAGAAGAGGATGGATCCGCGTCGGCTGCTTCAAGATGGACCCGCTCCACGCCGGATGGAAGAAGATAGAAGATGCCGCTTGGATGAAGATGTTTGCCGGTCCGGATGTCCTCTTCTTGCCGGATAGGAGGAAGACTTTGGAGCCTCTTCTGGACCTCTTCAGCCACCGGATGATGGATCGCCAACCCCCGCTTGGGTTGGATGAAGATTTTGGAGCCAGGACGGATCGGTGATACCTGGTGAGGTGAAGACAAGGTAGGATGATCTTCAGGGGCTTAGTGTTAGGTTTATTTAAGGGGGGTTTGGGTTAGATTAGGGGTATGTGGGTGGTGGGTTGTAATGTTGGGGGGGGGTATTGTATGTTTTTTTTTACAGGCAAAAGAGCTGAACTTCTTGGGGCATGCCCCGCAAAGGGCCCTGTTCAGGGCTGGTAAGGTAAAAGAGCTTTTAACTTTAGTAATTTAGAATAGGGTAGAGCATTTTTTATTTTGGGGGGCTTTGTTGTTTTATTAGGGGGCTTAGAGTAGGTGTAATTAGTTTAAAATTGTTGTAATATTTTTCTTATGTTTGTAGATTTTTTTTATTTTTTGTAACTTAGTTCTTTTTTATTTTTTGTACTTTAGTTAGTTTATTTCATTGTAGTTATTTGTAGATATTGTATTTAATTAATGTATTGATCGTGTAGTGTTAGGTGTAATTGTAGGTATTTTATTTAATTAATGTAATGATAGTATAGTGTTAGGTTTAATTGTAACTTAGGTTAGGATTTATTTTACAGGTAATTTTGTAATTATTTTAACTAGGTAACTATTAAATAGCTCTTAACTATTTAATAGCTATTGTACCTGGTTAAAATAAATACCAAGTTGCCTGTAAAATAAATATTAATCCTAAAATAGCTACAATGTAATTATAATTTATATTGTAGCTATATTAGGGTTTATTTTACAGGTAAGTATTTAGCTTTAAATAGGAATAATTTATTTAATAAGAGTTAATTTATTTCGTTAGAATAAAATTATATTTAAGTTAGGGGGTGTTAGGGTTAGGGTTAGACTTAGCTTTAGGGGTTAATCCATTTATTAGAATAGCGGTGAGCTCCGGTCGGCAGATTAGGGGTTAATAATTGAAGTTAGGTGTCGGCGATGTTAGGGAGGGCAGATTAGGGATAATACTATTTATTATAGGGTTAGTGAGGCGGATTAGGGGTTAATAACTTTATTATAGTAGCGCACAGGTCCGCTCGGCAGATTAGGGGTTAATTATTGTAGGTAGCTGGCGGCGACGTTGTGGGGGGCAGGTTAGGGGTTAATAAATATAATATAGGGGTCGGCGGTGTTAGGGGCAGCAGATTAGGGGTACATAGCTATAATGTAGGTGGTGGTGCTTTGCGGTCGGCAGATTAGGGGTTAATAAGTGTAGGCAGATGGAGGCGACGTTGAGGGGGGCAGATTAGGGGTTAATAAATATAATACAGGGGTCGGCGGTGTTAGGGGGAGCAGATTAGGGGTACATAGGGATAATGTAAGTGGCGGCGGTGTGCAGTCGGCAGATTAGGGGTTAAAAAATTTTATTCGAGTGTCGGCGATGTGGGGGGACCTCAGTTTAGGGGTACATAGGTAGTTTATGGGTGTTAGTGTACTTTAGAGTACAGTAGTTAAGAGCTTTTGAAACCGGCGTTAGCCCAGAAAGCTCTTAACTACTGACTTTTTTCCTGCGGCTGGAGTTTTGTCGTTAGATGTCTAACGCTCACTTCAGACAAGACTCTAAATACCGGAGTTAGGAAGATCCCATTGAAAAGATAGGATACGCAATTGACGTAAGGGGATCTGCGGTATGGAAAAGTCGCGGCTGAAAAGTGAGCGTTAGACCCTATTTTGAGTGACTCTAAATACCGGCGGTAGCCTAAAACCAGCGTTAGGAGCCTCTAACGCTGGTTTTCACGGCTAACGCCAAACTCCAAATCTAGGCCATAGTAAGTTGTATTGCATTTTATTTTTATTATTATAACAAACACACAAATATGCAGGTCTGATATTTTAGAAATTAGCATAAAATCTTATATTTTAGGCTTTTGCAAAGTATGGATTTATATTAAAAAAATAACTGAGCAATATGGTTTGTGTACGTGTATATAAGTATATATTATATATATGGAAAAAGTTGTTACATATATTTTGGGGGCTTCTTTTAAATATAAATAGTAATAAAATGAAAAATTACAAAATCTCACAGTTACAGCAATTTATATGTGTAGAATAAAATATAGTCAGAAGAAAGATAATATATTCTAGAAAGATTAGAAAAAAAATATTAGATAATACAGTTAGTGAACAAACAATAAAGGGTCAAATTATTAGTATTGAAATCTTCAGTATTGTATCACATAAGTATCTAATATATAGAGAATGAAGGTAGCACACGATTTCAAAGGCCGAAGCTTTTATTAGAGCAACGTTTCGGGGCTCCTGCCCCTTTCTTAAGCTAATTTACAACTGACACACACACCCTTTTTAAATGAAATAATTTTTTATTACCCACATTCCCAGTCCCAAAACATCAAGAAAAATACAGACATTAGATCCTGTAGGTACATCAAACAGTGAAAAATAATCAGTTCGTAGGAGAAAGAATTGACTCACTAGATTACTTCGTATGACAAGGGAGACTTCTAGCTACAGAGGCTCCTCATAGTCTTTATGTATGAGTTTCCAGGCGTCTGTCAGAGATTAAATACCGATCAACAGCCATAGAATTAAGCCATATCAGTCTCTATCGGTTCTCTCAACCTTCTTGTGGGATGGGGTTAGTTTTGATTAATAGTCTCCTGAGCTGTATCATTGTCCAGTTATCGTCGCAACATTTTCAATAGGAGACTTTCAAGTATGGGGGGTAATATATAAACAAAATAACCAACTTTAATCAATCTCAGTAGCACTTTTTGGAAGAGCTTGATTTTAACCAAACTGAGAATGATCAGAAACACAAGACAAGTGTTAAAATAACATGAAAGAATAACAAATAACAGTAATTGCATGAAATAACTATAGTGGTTGGTAAGTCTGCATTGTACGTTATATCTCAAAACTCCTAGCTGGAAATCGTGTGCTTCTCAACTCTTCCAACCAAATTGTCCAGCCATGAGTGCCCATCACTGTTCTAATTTCGAAGCCTCCCATTAGAGCACCTTTGTATTGCCTCCCCTCAGTCTCCCTCACCTGCACTGTAGGTCGGTTTGTTATTATTCTCTAATATCCAATAAAACCAAATTTTTTGGAATGTGGATTCCGTGTCTTGCATGAATGCTGCTGATTCATACATCCTATAAACTAGTTGGATTTTAGTCAAGACTTCTGACCAGGAGGGGATTTCTGTTTTCCAATACTTTGCTATAACTGTTCTTGTGGTGGTGCACAGAATTCTAATAAAGGTGTTAATGTCTTTGTGCAGCCTAGGAACACCTTCGTGCAGTAGTGCTTGAGCAGGTGTAAGATGTATCTGTTCGCCCAGGACCTTCCCTAGTAGTAAAGATAGTTCTCGCCATACCTTTTTAACTTTAGGGCATTCCCACCACATATGTATATAGGTTCCTACAGTTTTACAGCCCCTATAACAAAAATTAGAGCTCTCCTTCCCCATATGGGCTGTTCTTAGTGGGGTCAGATACCATCTGAAGGATGTTTTTATTACATTTTCCTTCAAGTCAGCGCTAATAAGGCCTTTACTAGCTTGATGTAATATCTCATCCCATTTGTCTAACTCAATTTCTTTGTCTATATCTGTTTCCCATTTGAGCATTAGCGTATTCTTAGAGTGTGTTCTCATTTCTTGTATGGAGATATACAGTCTAGAAATTGCTTTCTTAGGTCTAGTCGTCGCTGTGCATAATTGCTCCAGAACAGTTTGTCGGTTATGTGTCGGGTGTTTAGCTGTGTGTGTACGTACAGCTGAGGTTATCTGGAGATATAGGAACCAGTGTAGTGGGATGGGGTCTAGTTTCTGTCGTAACTGAGTGAAGGTCAGCAGCGCGCCCTGTGAGTAAAGGTCCGCTACCCTGTACAGCCCCTTGTTTTCCCATTTTTGGATCTGTTTTTTAAACTCTTCACTAACGATGTATTTTAGAGGTATTATTTTTGAGTATGAGAAAATAATTTTCTCTGATTGCTTTGATGAGGGCCATTGTTGTTTGGTGATTAGTGTGATTTTGTTCCTATAGGTATCGTGCCCAGTGAACAAGTCACTGCACCAGAGAATGCCGTCTGGTGTTTTCTGACCCGCCATCTCCGCCTCCAGGGCGGGCCAGAGGATATCTACCTGTTGTCTGCCAATGATTGAGTCTTGTGCCAATCTAGCAGCTCTGTAGTAGTCAAGTAAATTAGGGGCACCCACCCCACCCAGTTGTCTATGCTTGTTTAGAATATGATGTGGAATTCTCGGATGTTTATTGTCTCGTAAGAACCTATTTATATCTCTCTGCAGATTATCTATGTCAGCAACATTAATTTTAATTGGAAGCACCCTAAACAAGTAAAGTATCCTTGGTAGGATCGTCATCTTAATAGCGGAGAGCCTCCCGTACCAAGAAAAGCCCATCTTTTTCCATTTCCCTAGGTCAGATCTGATTGTTTTGAACAGGGGAGTATAGTTTGTTTCGTATAATTTTGAGGAATGTGATCTCAATTTTATTCCTAGATATTTTAGTCCGTCCGGTACCCATCTAAAGTCAAAGTTCGCCGTTATTAGTTTAATAGTGTGTTTTGGGATAGAGATGGGAAGTGCCTCACATTTATCTGCATTGATTTTATAGCCTGAAATCTGAGAGAATAAATGTATTGCTTGGTATACGTAAGGCAATGTGTGAAGTGGTTTCGAGATGGTAAGTAGTACGTCATCCGCGAACAGGGTGATCTTGTGGTGCAGATTCCCAATCTCTAGGCCAAATATGTCAGTAGAGTTTCGTATGTAAGCAGCTAGTGGTTCTATGCATATTGCAAAGATTAGGGGGGAAAGAGGACAGCCTTGCCTCGTCCCATTTAGGATAGATATATTGCTCGATTGGTGTCCTATTGCTCTAACATAAGCTGTGGGTGACGAGTATAAACCCATAATGGCCTTCAAAAAATTACCTTCAAATCCCAGTTCCGAGAGCAAAGTTAGCATATATTTCCAATCCACCCTGTCAAATGCCTTCTCCGCGTCCAGTGATAGGATCAGAGAAGGCACTTTTCGGTCCTGTAGGAAATCTATCACCGATATCATCTTTCTAATGTTGTCTGGGGCTTCCCTATCCTTAATAAATCCTACTTGGTCTGGGTGGATGATGCGAGGCAAGATATGCTTCAGTCTATTGGCCAGGATTTTTGTGACTATCTTGATATCCTGATTAATAAGGGATATGGGCCTGTAACTACTACAAAGACTGGGATTTTTCCCCTGTTTTGGTATAACCACAATCTTAGCTCTAAGAAGGTCGGTAGGTATCCTGCCCCCCTCCATTATATGGTTTGCAAACACCACTAAATGGGGAACCAGAGCCTCACGAAATGCCTTATAGTATTCCCCAGGAAATCCGTCAGGTCCTGGAGCTTTACCTGGCTTGAGGTCTTTTATAGCTAAGATCACCTCAGCTCTTGTGATCTTGGCATTTAGGGCATCTCTGGTCTCGTCGTCTATCTGTGTCATTTTAGCTTTTTGCAAAAAGGAGTCAAAAACTGCCTTTGTCGTAGGATTATGGAGTACCTTTGTGCCATCATATAACTGACTATAGAATCGGGAGAATGTGTCAACAATTTCCTGAGGGTGTGTGGTTATGCGACCAGTTGATGTTTGAATGTTTGGTATAGCGAGAGATTGGCATTCATCTCTGATCTTTTTTGCCAAGTATTTGTCAGGCTTATTGGCAAAGACAAAGTAGTTTGCTTTCAATCTGTGTGCAGCTTTTACAGATTGTTCATTTAGTATGGATTGTAGAGTTTGTCTCTTGCCAATCAACTCAGTTAATATGGCCTTAGAACCATTCAACTTGTGTAACTTTTCAAGAGAAGTGATTTCAGTATTTAAGTGTGTAATAAGGGCCTCTTTCTTCTTTTTATGTAGTGCTTTCTCTTTTATTAGTATTCCTCTTACTACTGCCTTGTGTGCTGCCCAGGGTGTAATAGGGTCTTCCGTAGAGTTTACATTGATCTGCCAATATTCTTTTAAGTTATTTAAGATTCTGTCTTTGACAAGTGGGTCTTTGGTACAAAATGAGTCATATGTCCACGTCTTTGCTCTTTTTGGGTCTGAGAGATCACCCAAGGTGAGCAATGTCAAGGAATGGTCAGACCACACACATGGGTGGATGTCTATAGAGTGTACTACTGGCTGCAGAATCTGGCTAGTGAACACATAGTCTATCTTTGAGTAGCTATCATGGGCCGATGAATAATAAGTGGTACTCCCATCCCCCCCGTTTAGGTGTTTCCAGGTATCTTGTAGTGTGTGCTGGCCTAATACCTCCCAGATGTTTCTAGCCATTACTCTTTGCCTTTGTTTCTTCCTAGACTGTTGAGTGAGTGTTTGTTTAGTCAGCGCCTGGAGGTCGATGTTAAAATCCCCTGCTAATATTATTCTCATTCTAGACCAACCTGTTAACATATTGGAAAGGACACACACCCTTTTTAAAGGGTCAAACATAAAACAGGAAACCAATTACAAAGCAGGGGTGTGTCTAGCAGGTACTTCACATCATCACATATCCTGTGGAAAAAAGAAAAAAGCCAACACATCATTTTTAACCCTTTTCACCCCTTAACAAGAATTGGACAACCTATTAAAAACAATTGCAGCAAGTCACCAACCATATAAACTCTATTGCATCAAAAGCAAATACCAAAAAATACATTGAATCAACAGCACTTAACACTAGTGATGATCATTAATTTATATGTTACATGTTGGTTATAGCAATGGAAAGAGATCAAACTCCCTGTTTAACCCCTTAGGGTGTAGAGTGTTAAGAAGCCAAATCCATTTAGCTTCCCGATTTAGTAAGTCCCTATGCCTGTCACCTCCCTTGGGTCTCTTGGGAGCACTGTCTATTACCAAATACCTAAGCTGATTAGCCTGGTGCCCCATTTCTGCGAAATGGGCCGGAACTGGCAAGTGCAACATTTTAGTATTACGTATGGTTGACTTGTGTTGGCATATGCGGTCCCTTATCTTTTGGGTGGTCTCACTGACATATAGTAGCCCACAGGGACACTTAAGCGCATAGACAATGTAAGCTGAATCACATGTGTTATACCCTTTAATCTGGTATTTCCTCCCTATATATGGGTGTGATATAACTCCGCCCTTAATAACATTGTTGCACTGTGCACACCCCAAACAAGGAAATGTGCCTTCCTTGGGTTTTCCAAAAAATTGTTTATGAGTATCACTCCTAGGTGTCTCAGACATGGCATGTACCAACTTTCTGCCTATCGTATGCCCCTTTCTATATGAGGCCCTAGGGACTTCCCTAAATTCCTCAATCTCTGGACAGGTATCTTGTAAAAGATACCAATGTTTTTTTATGATATTATATACTCTCTTGCTCAGGGTACTTTATGAGCTAACAAAATTCATTCTTTCTCCCTTTGCTGTATTCTTTCTTTTACTATTGTTTATTCTGACTGGGCAGTTTTTCAGAGATTCCTCTATAGTAGTTAACTCTTGAGCATCATAGCCTCTGCTGACAAATTTACTCTTCATGCTCTCAGACCTATCACGTCTAATAAGTGGATCAGATACAATTCTGTCTAGTCTTAGTAATTGTGACCTAGGCACACTTTGGAAGACTCTTGGGGGGTGAAAACTGTCTCTGTGCAGAAGTGTATTTCTATCAGTGCTTTTAACAAAAATGTCTGTTGCTAATCCTCCCTCTTTTTTGTACACCATTGTATCCGAGAATTCCACTTTCTGCATATCCATCTTGCTGCTAAATTTAAGAAAGGGAACTGCATTTTCTATGCAGTCCTTAAATTCCATTAATGTCCCTGGGGGGCCCCGCCACACGATGAACAAATCATCTATGTAGCGGTGCCACCCCAGACAGTATTTGGAAAAAAGTGGATTGGTGTAGACATGCCTTTCCTCTATGGCATCCATCACCAAACAGGCATAGGATGGGGCCACATTCGACCCCATCGCTGTGCCGGTTTTTTGCATATAGAAATGATTTTCAAAAAGGAAGATGTTGTTGGTAAGTACCAAAGTTGTAAGTACCAAATTGATTTCCTATTTGGAAGTGTGTGCGAATCCTATTTGCTCTCTTTATATATACCATTACCCTTAAGGGATATCAGCACCACAAACTTCACAAATTTTCTACATATATATCAAGGCTGCTCCTAAATAAAACATCATGTCCTGTGAGACAGGAGTATTCGCTTACTCTGAGGATGAAGCAGCAAGGATTGCCACCCTGACGCTGGGGGCCAGAGATTTCCTCACAGCGCCCGGCAACCTTGGCGTTTCATTCTGACATACTAAAGCAAGAATGTCCAGGGTATGCGTATGTTTAGGTAATTTATTGCTTTTATTTAATATTTTTTTATGTAAAAATGAGAACAATGTCTTATTCAGTTAAATAAAAACCTTTTTTAAATACAGTTTTGGTTATTATATTGCAAATCAGGACAAGTAGATTGTTATGAGGGACAAGTAGATTGGGCTCCCGCTTTAGTCCCTTGGACAAGTAGTTTTTTTGGAAATTTCCACACCCCTGTAAAACATCAGCAGAAGAACCAAAATGATACAGCTGCCTGAAGAACTTTTCTACCAAAAACTGCTTCTGAAGAAGCAAATACATCAGAACGGTAGAATTTAGTAAATGTATGCAAAGAAGACCAAGTTGCTGCTTTGCAAATCTGATCAACTGAAGCTTCATTCTTAAAAGCCCACGAAGTGGAGACTGATCTAGTAGAATGAGCTGTAATTCTCTGAGGCGGAGTCATACCCGACTCCAAATAAGCTTGATGAATCAAAAGCTTTAACCTGATCTTTCCTAGGACCAGAACATATAACATACTAGAAGTCTTCCTGAAATATTTAGTAGCTTCAACATAATATTTCAAAGCTCTTACCACATCCAAAGAATGTAAGGATCTTTCCAAAGAATTCTTAGGATTGGGAGACAAGGAAGGGACAACAATTTCTCTACTAATGTTGTTAGAATTCACAACCTTAGGTAAAAATTGAAATGAAGTCCGCAAAACCGCCTTATCCTGATGAAAAATCAGAAAAGGAGATTCACAAGAAAGAGCAGAAAGCTCAGAAACTCTTCTAGCAGAAGAGATAGCCAAGAGGAACAACACTTTCCAAGAAAGTAGTTTAATGTCCAAAGAATGCATAGGCTCAAATGGAGGAGCCTGTAATGCCTTCAAAACCAAATTAAGACTCCAAGGAGGAGAAATTGATTTAATGACAGGCTTAATACGAACTAAAACCTGTACAAAACAGTGAATATCAGAAAGTTTAGCAATCTTTCTGTGAAATAAAACTGAAAGAGCAGAGATTTGTCCCTTCAAGGAACTTGCAGACAAACCTTTATCCAAACCATCCTGAAGAAACTGTAAAATTCTAGGAATTCTAAAAGAATGCCAAGAGAATTTATGAGAAGAACACCATGAAATGTAAGTCTTCCAAATTCGATAGTAAATCTTCCTAGAAACAGATTTACGAGCTTGTAACATAGTATTAATCACTGAGTCAGAGAAACCTCTATGACTTAGCACTATGCGTTCAATTTCCATACCTTCAAATTTAATGATTTGAGGTCCTGATGGAAAAATGGACCTTGAGACAGAAGGTCCGGCCTTAACGGAAGTGGCCAAGGTTGGCAACTGGACAACCGAACAAGATCTGCATAAAAACAACCTGTGTGGCCATGCTGGAGCCACCAGCAACACAAACGATTGTTCCATGATGATTTTGGAGATCACTCTTGGAAGAAGAACTAGAGGCGGAAAAATGGAAGGATGATAACACCATGGAAGTGTCAGCGTATCCACTGCTTCCGCCTGAACATCCCTGGACCTGGACAGGTATCTGGGAAGTTTCTTGTTTAGATGAGAGGCCATGAGATCTATCTCTGGAAGACCCCACATCTGAACAATCTGAGAAAACACATCTGGATGGAGAGACCACTCCCCTGGATGCAAAGTCTGATGGCTGAGATAATCCGCCTCCCAATTGTCTACATCTGGGATATGCACCGCAGAGATTAGACAGGAGCTAGATTCCGCCCAAGCAAGTATCCAAGATACTTCTTTCATAGCTTGGGGACTGTGAGTCCCACCCTGATGATTGACATATGCCACAGTTGTGATATTGTCTGTCTGAAAACAAATGAACGGTTTTCTCTTCAACAGAGGCCAAAACTGAAGAACTCTGAAAATTGCACGGAGTTCTAAAATATTGATTGGTAATCTCGCCTCTTGAGATTTCCAAACCCCTTGTGCTGTTAGAGATCCCCAAACAGCTCCCCAACCTGAAAGACTTGCATCTGTAGTTATCACAGTCCAGGTTGGCCGAACAAAAGAAGCCCCTTGAACTAAACGCTGGGGATCTAACCACCACGTCAGAAAGTGTCGAACATTGGGATTTAAGGATATTAATTGTGATTTTTTTTATAATCCCTGCACCATTGATTCAGCATACAAAGCTGAAGAGGTCTCATGTGAAAACGAGCAAAAGGAATCGTATCCGATGCTGCTGTCATGAGGCCTAAAAATTCCATGCACATAGCCACTGAAGGGAATGACTGAGACTGAAGGTGCCGACAGGCTGCAACCAATTTCAAACGTCTCTTGTCTGTTAGAGACAGAGTCATGGACACTGAATCTATCTGGAAACCTAAAAAGGTGACCCGTGTCTGAGGAATCAAGAAACTTTTTGGTAAATTGATCCTCCAACCATGTTTTTGAAGAAACAACACTAGTTGATTTGTGTGAGATTCTGCAGAATGTAAAGACACAGCTAGTACCAAGATATCGTCCAAATAAGGAAACACTGCAATACCCTGTTCTCTGATTACAGAGAGTAGGGCACCTAGAACCTTTGAAAAGATTCTTGGAGCTGTTGCTAGGCGAAATGGAAGAGCAACAAATTGGTAATGCTTGTTCAGAAAAGAGAATCTCAGGAACTGATAATGTTCTGGATGAATCGAAATATGAAGGCATGCATCCTGCAAGTCTATTGTAGACATATAATGTTCTTGCTGAACAAAAGGCAGAATAGTCTTATAGTCACCATCTTGAAAGTTGGTACTCTTGCATAACGATTCAAAATTTTTAGATCCAGAACTGGTCTGAATGAATTTTCCTTCTTTCGGACAATGAATAGATTTGAATAAAACCCCAGACCTTGTTCCTGAAAAGGAACTGGCATGAATACCCCTGAAAACTCCAGGTCTGAAACATACTTCAGGAAACCCTGAGCTTTTACTGGATTTGCTGGGATGCGTGAGAGAAAAAATCTTCTCACAGGAGGTCTTACTCTGAATCCTATTCGATACCCTTGAGAGACAATGCTCTGAATCCATTGATTTTGGACAGAATTTATCCAAATATCCTTGAAAAACCTTAATCTGCCCCCTACCAGCTGAGCTGGAATGAGGGCTGCTCCTTCATGCGGACTTAGGGGCTGACTTTGGTTTCTTAAATGACTTGGATTTATTCCAATTTGAGGAAGGCTTCCAATTGGAAACAGATTCCTTGGAAGGATTAGATTTCTGTTCCTTATTCTGACGAAAGGAACGAAAACGGTTTGAAGCCTTAGATTTTCCCTTAGGTTTTTTATCCTGAGGCAAAAAAACTCCCTTTCCCCCAGTAACAGTTCAAATAATAGAATCTAACTGAGAATCAAAGAAATTATTACTTTGGAAAGAAAGAGATAGTAATCTAGACTTAGATGTCATATCAGCATTCCAAGATTTAAGCCACAAAGCTCTTCTAGCTAAAATAGCTAAAGACATGGATCTAACATGAATTTTGATAATATCAAAAATGGCATCACAAATAAATTTTTTAGCATATTGCAGTAAGCAAACAATGCTAGATGTGTCAGAATCCAATTCTTGTTGCGCTAAATTTTCCAACCAAAAAGTTGATGCAGCCGCAACATCAGCCAAAGAAAATGCAGGCCTGAGAAGATGACCTGAATATAAATAGGTTTTCCTTAGATAAGATTCAAGCTTCCTATATAATGGATCCTTAAAGGAAGTACTATCTTCCATAGGAATAGTGGTACGTTTAGCAAGAGTAGAAATAGCCTCATCCACTTTGGGGACCTTTTCCCAAAACTCTATAGAAATTGCTGGTAAAGGATACAATTTTTTAAACCTTGAAGAAGGAATACATGAAGTACCTGGCTTATTCCATTCTTAGAAATCATATCAGAAATAGCATCAGGAATAGGAAAAACCTCTGGAGTAACCACAGGAGGTTTAAAAACAGCATTTTAACGTTTACTAGTCTTAACGTCAAGTGGGCTGGCTTCCTCAACATCCAAAGTAATTAACACTTCTTTTAATAAAGAACGAATATACTCTATTTTAAATAAATAAGTAGATTTGTCAGTGTCAATATCTGAGGAAGGATCTTCTGTATCAGATAGATCCTCATCAGAGGACGATAAATCATTATGTTGTCGGTTATTTGAAATTTCATCAACTGAGTGAGAAGTTTTAAAAGACCTTTTACGTCTATTAGAAGGCGGAAATGCAGACAAAGCCTTCTGTATAGAATCAGTAACAATTCTTTAAAATTCATAGGTATATCCTGTACATTAGAAGTTGAAGGAACTGCAACTGGCAATGTACTATTACTGATGGACACGTTTTCTGCATGTTTATCATGACAACTATTACAAATGACATTCGGAGATATAATTTCCACAATCTTACAACAAATGCACTTAGCTTTGGTAGAACCGATGTCGGGCAGCAAAGTTCCAACAGATACTTCTGAAGCAGGATCAGATTGAGACATCTTGCAAAATGTAAAAGAAAAAACAACATATAAAGCAAAATTATCAATTTTCTTATATGACAGTTTCAGGAATGGGAAAAAATGCAAATAGCATAGCCCTCTGACATAGAGAAAGGCAAGAGGCAAATAGCGAAGATAGAATAGATAGAGGCGCCAATGGTGCAGATCAATGAGGAATCTCAAGGGTTATCAATAAGAGATATACACAGGGTACTCACTTGTAGGAGAGGTAATCAGTTATGCCTATAGGAGCAGGCTGGATTTCTACAGCAGCCCAGCTAGCTGATCAAGGCCCCAACAAGCAACTCCAGGGTGCAGGGAATCAACAGGTCCAGGTTAAAGACCAGAATAGGTGTACAGGCAGGATGGTAGACATAGGGCAATTCACCCTATTAGTAGCGTAGCACCAAGATATGATAGACTCTTAAAAGTTGGTAAAATAAAAACAAATTTATTTAAAAATTGTAAAATACACAACTTCTTATGGTGCCAAATAAAATCTTGGATAAAAGGAGAAACAATGCAACGCGTTTCTCAGTAAAAACCGTTTCATGATGCCTGATGAAACAGTTTTTACTGAGAAACGCGTTGCATTGTTTCTCCTTTTATCCAAGATTTTATTTGGCACCAAAAGAAGTTGTGTATTTTACAATTTTTAAATAAATTTGTTTTTATTTTATCAACTTTTAAGTGTCTATCATATCTTGGCGCTACGCTACTAATAGGGTGAATTGCCCTATATCTACCATCCTGCCTGTACACCTATTCTGGTCTTTAACCTGGACTTGTTGATTCCCTGCACCCTGGAGTTGCTTGTTGGGGCCTTGATCAGCTAGCTGGACTGCTGTAGAAATCCAGCCTGCTCCTATAGGCATAACTCATTGCCTCTCCTACAAGTGAGTACCCTGTGTATATCTCTTATTGATAACCCTTGAGATTCCTCATTGATCTGCACCATTGGTGCCTCTATCTATTCTATCTTCACTACAGATCGTCCATCATTGTATGCTGTTAGAGAGCTGCCTACCGAACCATTTCTACAATCAAACACGCTTGTTCAGCATTCAGGATCCTAGCTGACATTACATTGGACTCTTTTTTTTTTTCTATATATTCACCTGTGGTAATATAATATAACATAATTGAATAATTATAACAATAATTTATATTTTTTCTAGTCATTGTGCTATTTATACACTATATATTATATTGTATTTTTATTATGTTATTTACCATCACTTTTTGTCACCTGTAGCGTCTCCTAGAGGATTTTAGTTGTTTTTTTTTATATCTCCCTTATTTCCTAACTTTTTTATAAGAGGCAAATAGCAATGGGGTATTAAATTAATGAAAAATGTTGGCGCCAACAATATTCGGAAATGACACACTTGCGTCACTAGCGACGCAACCGTCTGTAAGGACCCAGCATCAACTACGACGCCGGAAATGACGAACTTGCGTCAACGGACGTACTGTTTGCGCCAAACAATTATCGCGACAAAAATGACGCAATAAAGTCTAGCATTTGGCGCACCCGCAGGCCTAGAACTGCCCGCAATTTGCAAGAAAAAATATAGTCAATTTGAAAAAAAGACTAAAACCCCAGGTAAGAAAAATATTTCTCAATATGTTAATTTTCCCAAAAAATGAAACTGACAGTCTGCACAAGGAAATACATAAACCTGACTCATGGCAAATATAAGTACAATACATATATTTAGAACTTTATATAAATGCATAAAGTGCAAAACCATAGCTGGGGTGTCTAAGTAATAAAAAACATACTTACCAAAAAGACATCCATCCACATATAGCAGATCGCCAAACCAGTACTGAAACAGTTATCAGTAGAGGTAATGGTATATGAGAGTATATCATCGATCTGAAAAGGGAGGTAGGAGATGAATCTCTACGACCGATAACAGAGAACCTATGAAATAGATCTCCCGTGAGGAAAACCATTGCATTCAATAGGTGATACTCCCTTCACATCCCTCTGACATTCGCTGTACTCTGAGAGGAATCAGGCTTCAAAATGCTGAGAAGCGCATGTTAACGTAGAGATCTTAGCACAAACTTGCTTCACCACCTCCATAGGAGGCAAAGTTTGTAAAACTGAATTGTGGGTGTGGTGGGAGGTGTATTTATAGGCATTTTGAGGTTTGGGAAACTTTGCCCCTCCTGGTAGGATTGTATATCCCGTATGTCACTAGCTCATGGACTCTTGCCAATTACATGAAAGAAAAATATGTTCTTATGGACTGGAGTAGCTGTGAAAGGGGCTCACACTGAGATAAAATATTAATAAAAAAGTTTGTAGGGAGTGAAAGAGTTAAATGATAAAGTATAGCTGTGGTTAATTATAACAGATATACACTGTGGAAACAAATAATTACTTAGATTAACTTAGTTAAAGCAACCTAGGAACATTAAAGAGACAGTTTACTAAAAAAATAATACAATGTTAAACAAAAGAGAATTAAAATGTAATCCTGGTATGGCTGATTATTGTTTTGTAACTGTTTTTGGACGAAATAAATTATATTTTGAATTGTTAGTTTTTAAAATAGTAACCTAAGCCCATAATAATATTTTTTAATTGCGCATGCGCCGCCCCTGTCTGATGGTGATATCACCGCAAGTGTAAGAGGCTTGCGCTGCATAATAGCACGTCCGTGTTCATTTATTAACACTTTTCTTCTTGGAGCTGTTCTATAACACTTTTGTGGTGCATTTGTAAGTTCTTCTGTTCCTATACTATACATTGTTTTTGCCTATTTCCCCACTGCTGTTTCAAAATATTTTTGTGCATTTAATTAATTGCACGCATATGATTGGATAGGGGGCGGGCAGAAAATGCAATGCAGTCCATCCCTTTTAACCGGGCGTTCCGGGATTGTTGTGGACTGAGTAAGACAACATAAAAAAGGTTTACATTTTATTTTTACATATTCATTTTAAGTAGGAATTAATATAAATCATCTGTGCACATGGTGTTCATGCTGCAAGATAATCTGCACAGTTTGAGTGAACTGGTCCTATAAACTAAGCTGTACAACGCTAGCGCAGGGTGAAATACACGCTTCAGAAGTGTTTGTGTGAAACGCGTGTTAGGGGTGTTTTGCACTTAGAGTTCCATCTCCTTTTTATGTTTGTGTGCGCCTGAACTATAATCACGTGGGGAAGTTATGGATGGGGAAATCTAGCTAATGTTAAACATAATATAGCTCCCGGATTGTAGGAGTTTAGCACATAGATGAGTTTGGTTTGTATGGGGATTATGAATGAATGTTTTTACTCTATGGTTTATTCCCATCCATTTAATACAGTATAATCATCTTCAGGCACCCTGCACATAGGAATATTAGTCACAGATAGGTACTGTAATACTATTTTTTACAAACTAGTCACAATTTGTTGCAATTTTTGTTTTAGCAATTGAATATTGCTACATCTGATGGAGATTACTAACATAGTAGGTAAATAAAAAAATTGATCAACAGTGATAGATGTGTATATATTACTTGTTACTTAAGGGAGTAATAGAATCATTAATAACTCTGGGAACAGATAAGTTTGTCTTGTACTTTAGTGTATGTGTAGGGGGATATGATTGCACACCCTTACTTAAAGGGCCAGTATACACTGATATTACAAATCTATATACCAATAGCAAATACACTAAATAATGATATTAGTCCTATATAGAAATATGAAAAAAAAAAAACATTTGGTAAATTTTACCTTTCTATTTCCCCTTCTCAGTGTTTCTCAAACCCAGTCGTCAGGACCCCTAACAGGCTACATATTCATTATATCTTAACTAGAGCACAGGTGAAATAATTAGCTCACCCATCAGCTGATTAGTTCACCTGTGCTCTAGTAAAGATATAATAATAATAGAATACTTGTATAGCGCACAACCTCGAACTTAATCGACTTGCGGCACTGATAACAGGTATTATTATTACCCAACTTAATAGTACTCATTTTACCGACCTCAGAAAGATGAAAGGCTGAGTGGACTTTGCCGGGATCGAACCTGCAACCCTTGGGTTGCCATAGATCTCTGTAATAGTGCATTAGCACAATGAGCTATCTGTCCAGCTTTATAATGACTATGTTTCCTGTTAAGGGCCCTGAAGACTGGAGGCTGAGCTGTGTTTGAGGCTAGCACGCCCACCCTCCAATCATAGGCCATATGCAAATCTACACAGATATGCACAGATATGCTCCTGGCTAAGTTCTGCAGGCCATTGCACAATGTTTAGATTACCCTGAGATGCTAAAGCTCATAGCACAGTGCACTCATCTATTTCTGCACTAGCTGCGTGTAACACAGTCCACACATCTCCTACTGCCCCAGGTGCCTGCAGCCCTCACATTTCTGTACAGTGCATTGCATAGGCTTACAAAAGTTCTGCAGCACATTTGCTCCCTAGTACTTTGCAGTCTGTCTATGATTTACATTCTGTGTGCTCCTCGCACAGACCTGCCCCTGTATCAGTGTACAGCATGGTGACTTGCGAGATCGCACATACCGGAGAAATGATGTGCAAGTGGGTGATGTGGTTACACCATGCTGTACACTAATACAGGGTCAGGTCTGTGCAAGGAGCACACAGAATGTAAATCATAGTCTGACTCCTCATCTAAACTGTGCCGTAGGTGATGCCCCACTAATACATAGTGCACACATTGCCGGTCTCTGGGAATATCGGATTTTGTGAATCTCCAACTGCCACAGCATTACTGCAAGGTACTAGAGAGCAAATGTGCTGCAGAACTTTTGTAAGCCTATGCAATGCGCTGTACAGACATGAAGGGTTATTACTAGAGGCTACAAAGTGATCTTACATCACTGGCAATCCTGCGCATGTGCACTTGAGCTAGTAACATCGAGAGAAATACTATGAGCGTATTCTTACAGAAATCAAGGGTTTGGAAAGTACCTTCTTAATCGGAAACTTTACTTTAAAAAAATATACATAGAAGCAGTTGTTAGAGATTGGACACAGTGCAAGCACTTTCACATTTAACATACAAATGATTGGGCATTTCTTATTTTCAGTGTATAATGTCCCTTTAAATACTTTACAAAACACCTATATTTAAATCGTTATCCCTGTCCCTTTGTCTTGTCATATTGCTTTGGATTATTCCAGTAGTTATGTAATTACCATAAATGATTTACCTACACTATGACAAATATTTGTGTAATTGTTAATAAGGGCTAAGGCTCATTGTGACTATATTAATAAGTAAACTTGCAAAATTTGACTATCTAATATTTATAAACAAAACATTTAAAGCTGACCCTTTTAATTTAAATATATGCAGCTTTACCGGCATTTAACACTTTTGGCTGGGCGATTGAAAGCTCTCTGCGCTGGCGAGATAATTAAAGAATTATCGCCAGTCCTTCTATTTCCCTGGTGGAATGATCTAAAGACACTTTTTACCCTGAAAACAGGGTGTCTCGCTAAGGGGCGTATACTGCATTTTCATATGAAATGTGCACAACAAAATTAGTATTTTAAACATTATACAAAACAAATATTTGAACCATTCTCACAAAAATAAGCAGGGAAAATTATATTGTTAAGGTGCATCAAAAATCGTAACAAAATTATTCACCAAAAATCGTATGTTAACAAAAAAGTAAAATTAGTATGTAATTTACACAGGAATAAATCAAATTAAACATGCACAGTGTAAATAGTAATTGTAGTTATACACTGGATGTGCAAAAATCACACAGAAATTTGAACTTATAAATACAAAATACAAAGCGTAATTGTTGTTTTTTCGTAACATGGGCGTTCCATGGGCGTATATGAAAATGTCTAATCCCAGCGTAATTCTATAAAGATTTTCACACTGCAGATCTCAGTTTTTTCTCTCCAACTAAAAGGTGGCGAGCTTTTCTCAAAACACTCAATTTCCTTATAATCCTAATAGAAAAACACATATATACGCAAATATAGGTAAATGTAAGATGCTGTAAGCAGAAAGCAGCATAATGTGAGTTATATTGGCTGCAGGATTTTAATTTTATAGTGCTCCCCCTGCTCCCTGCTAACTTCACACTAAGGAACAAAGTTTCCCTATCCAGCGAGCTTCATTACTTTTAATAGGAGCCATCTCGCCACTCGCAGGGACTGCCCCTTTTTTACGATCATTGCACTGGGGCAGCCCTGCAAGAGTCAGTGAGAAAAAGTAGGTTTGAGCTGGTGAAGATTATATCATTGAGCCCTTTATATGTTGTGTTTTTTTTTACTATTTTCTTATTTTTATTTTTTTTTTTAAATATTTTTTTTATTGAAGTTAAAGCATATATCATCTAAACAAGGACTCGCCCTAAGGCAGATGTTACAACAAAGAGAATAATACATTGTCTATACATAGGCATTATTGAGAAAGCAATATGCACATACAGCAAGATAAAATACATTTCAAGTCTGGTTATGAAGATAGACAATATCTTTGGCGAGATAAAATAGAACTTCTTTTTATAATATCAGCGTATGAACTCCACATTCTAATAAAATATTACCTAAGACCAAAATATCAGCCTGTGGAGGGCTAACATAAGTATCAGCCACTCTTGGGCCGAGATATATAGGGGGAGGGGGATATTCAGCGGGTAAGCAATGCTATATGTATAGGAAGCCATATAAAAGTAAGTATAAGTAGCATAGGGTACCGGGTACCCGGGGTGGGTTTAGGAGAGCCAGACTGCAGAGACCGTAGGTCTGGCTGCTGGATTACTAAAAAGATAAGATAAATTAGATATGCCTTAGAGAATTAGTCTACTCAGGAGTAAGCAGTGGGGCAAAGTGACATCATAACACTAGGTGGAGTAGCTAAATAGTGGCAAAAGGTTACTCTGCTGATACATTCAGGGAGACTCAAAAGTTACATAAATAAACCACAAACAAATGCATACATGTCACAGTGGTAGCACTTCACATAGGTGTTCAGAACTGACCTAAAGAGTAATGAAACAGGTAATATATAAACTTATCCAAACATTGCGTATCAAACGTGTCGCCTAGCTGAAATGGAGTATGATACATAATACACCTTCCATATAACATTTGGGAAGATATTAAAAAGTTATGTCTTGTAAATATAAGAACAAACATTTCTCATTCTGGTGTCTAATAACAGTTGAGAAGATACGAAACAGTTATATCTTTTGCATTAAGTGTAATATACAAATAAGGTGTCCTAATTGCAGAACAAGCATATCCACTATATGTAAGCTATACACTTATAAAAGCATGCTAATGCCACAGTACAGTGGAGTTGATATTGTCATATATGCACTATATTGTCGCTACATAGCAGGGCTGGATAAACGTAACCCATAGCTGGCATGTTACCGTTATAAGGCAGCAGCAGATTACTGCAAGAAGGGCTCTACAGGAAAACTCTAAGGTTGATACTTAAATTATATATGACTTAGTCAGGTAGGAATAAAGGAATTCCTCAAATATCTTAATTCAGGGCCATAGCAGCTCTTGGGAGCAGTGTAATACCAAAATGCAACCGAACATATATGGTTTAAAGCAAAAATGTATTATGTGGCATATGACCAGTAAGTGTAGAGACAGTGGAGGTAATGGCATAGTACATGTAACCATTGTGTCAATATCTATAAGGTACCAAATTAAAGCAACCAAATTGTAGTCTCTTAGTAGATATGCTTTTCCATATATCTTTAGACAACAACTAAGTTGAATGCAGGCATACTTAAGCAGCGAAAGGCTTAAGTGTTACAAATATAAGACCTGTAAATAATCGCATGAGATAAATAAGGAGCTGCAAACATGTAGGTACATAAACATTCTCCTATACAACTGTAGAAAATTATGATCTTTAAAATAATTAGGGTTATAGTGGTGAAAACGCAAAACATTAAGACATGCATGTATTTGAGCGGAAAACATGAGCTCTATACACCTAATATCATGACTAAAAATGATCAACTTAACACTACAAACTATAGAAACAACTGCCATGTGACCAGCATCATAAGGGAAATATAATGTTCAAAGCAATAAGTTCCCAACTTTCAGGCCCCAAAGCAGTCATCCGGAGTGTGATCCATATATCAACTACTGAGTAGAAGTCCCAAAATGCATGCTCTGAACAAAATTTCATCATTTAGAATAGAAAAGTGTCCTGCTGTATCTCGTGTGAGAGCAATCCAGACACTGTCCAATGCTCGTTAGGCAGTCACCCTATACCAGCTCTTGGGGTCAAGCAAGAATGTACAGAGTCCTGTGCAAGTTTATATATCCAACGAGAACATCTCAAATGTATACAAAATCCATGCCTCCCAGGCCTGTCTTTTCTTGACAGCTGAAGAGCTGGTCCTCGTGTGAAGACCATTAGGGAAGGACTCTGAGGCTTTTGAAGAGAGAGCACATCCTTTTGGCCATCAAGTACAATCTGAGGCCTCCTCAGCAGGGTTGCAGGAACTGTGCAATGCATGGGCTGCAAAGCCTTTATCTCCGTTGATCGTTGCTCTTTGAGAACATCCTCAATCTCACTTTTCTGAATGTCACTCACCTGCGTTGCGCTTGTACTCAACTTCATCCGGGGGGACTGCCGGGGCTCTGCAGCCTCGCACCCGGCAAGCGAGCCATGCCCATTATCAGTGTTACAGTGAGCCCCAGAAGGGGAATGCAGTATAGCTATGTAGCTCTCATAGTGGTAGTCTAGGCGTGAACTGAGGTCTCTCAAAAGAAATAGAAGGCAGGTGTCACACATTACCCGTCTGTTGTATTAGAATGGCTACGTTTATTTTTATGCTGTGTGCTATTCTAGCTTTTCCTTCTGAGCCAATTAATAATTGTGATATGTCATGTTTCAAAAATGCTCATTAGAGGAGCTTATGAGGTATTACTGCTGTTTGAAGCTTTGTTGGTTGCTGCTTTAAGTGCTCTAGATGCGCTAGTTACCTCCATTATTTTACATATTTCAGCTGTAGCGTTTAATAGTCTACTGGCATTAGATCTCTGCAACAGATGGGCTATTATTTATGGGATAGGAATAAAACATTTCTGTTCCTCCTGTAATTGCTGCGATTCTGATTAAAGTGTGGTTTTATATTTGTAGTGGCAAAGCAAACCGCTTACATTTCTCTCACTGTCAGGAGCGACCTTGCAGGCAAAATGGCGACCACCATGTGCTAGGCTGTTGCAGTCGGTTCACAACTCGCAGTCACTGCATTTTCACTGGGATAGCGGTGATCTTCTCTGAACGGTTTTACCAAAGGTACACTGAAGCTGAGCAATGGAAACTTCCTACTTTTGTGCTCTACTTATGAACTCTCTTGTCTCCATGCTTTGTCTGCTCCGGTAATATAAGCCTCGATATTTTACGGTGTAGAGGGCTTTGTCACTGCAGTAGGAGTTGCTTGTTTGCGGTCCTGAGCCTTTCTTTGTGCTAATCTACCCTTTGTCCTTTTAAGTTATATGGCAATCAGCACCTAAGGAGCTATTTTTAGGCTGGAGCTGCGGAGCTCCCTTAAAGTGCGGCCATCTCTCCTGAGTGCTGGCTCCGCCCCCCTATTTTCTTATTTTAAAAAAATGCAAGATAATGCAAGTTATAGCAAACCCACAAAACTGCAGGTCTGTTATTTTAGAAATTCTGGTAAAATCTTAAATTTTAGGCTTTTGCAAAGTATGGATTTATATTAAAGAAATGACAGAGTAATATGTTTTGTGTATATGTATATAAGTATATATTTATATGTATAGAAATAAATGTTACATATCTGATGGGGGCTTCTTTTAAATACAAAAAGTAATACAGTGACTAATTACAAAAGCACACAGTTGGTTGCAGAGTACAGCATTGTATATGTGTACAATAAGAAATATATACAGGTAGCCCTCAGTTTACGCCAGGGTTAGGTTCCAGAAGGAATGGTTGTAAATCGAAACTGTTGTAAATTGAAACCCAGTTTATAATGTAAGTCAATGGGAAGTTAGGGAGATAGGTTCCAGGCCCCTCTCAAAATTATCATAAGTAACACCTAATACATTATTTTAAATGCTAGACAGCATTATAAACCTAATAAAATAATCACACAACACAGATTTTATAATTAAACTAAGTTAAATGAACAAAAACATTTGCTAAACAGCATTATAAACCTAATAAAATAATCACACAACACAGACTTCACTTGCATTTTTCTGCAAACAGTTCTTTCTATGCATTCCAATCTGGACTGAGTTATAGACAAGAAGATCTTGTTCCTTTGAAATCTGCTTGACAGCTCAGGTCTGGTTAAACTGATTAATTTTAGCTTGCTTGGCTTTGCTGCAACATAAGCGGACAGCTCCACCTACTGGCTATTTTAATAAATGCACTGCTTCTCAATGCTTTTCAATAGCAGTCACATGACTGGAAAAAAAGGTTGTTATTCTGAAACGGTGTAAATTGAACAGTTGTAAAACGAGGGCCACCTGTATATATATGAAATATAATGTATTCTAGAAAGATTAGAAAAGGAAACATTAGGGAAAAAAATGAACAAACAATAAAAGGATCACATTATTAGTATTGAAATACTCAGTATTGTATCTCATATGTATCTAATAAAATGTTAATATTATACATCTGTTTGCTACTAAGTTATGTTATAATAACAATTTCCATCAATAAAAACATAATATAATGCTGTATCCTGAGATATTTTAGGACACAAAAGATAATACTCCCACACTTAAATAAACAGTTGGTTTCCTCCTTACTTATCCATATGATAATCACACCCTGAGGGGGAGGCAGGGACTCTGTATTCATGTGACACCAGATGAGACAATAGACATCTATATGAGAACAAAAGTCCAGGTGTGACCCTCTCATTGTCTCCCAACTGACAAGTTGTACTCATGTGAGTCACACAGAGAAAGGTGACACTCCCACATTAGTATAAATATCTGTGTAACACTCAGTGATATCACAGGAGGAATCAGAGAGACTTCATACTTACAGAGCTTCTGCTAAACGGTAATATGCAAAACCTGACCTAAATCTTTATTAACAGCCTCACACTGTTGTGTTTTATATAATGATGAGAAAATATTGTTCTGTATTTTGTTATGATAAAGATAAAATATTTCACTTCATATAAGAAACTGAGTTTATATAAAAAAAAGTCCACTGTATTTGTTTAATTTATTATTTTCATGCTGTGTTAATGAATTTATTGTTTAGTTCTTCAATTTAAAAGGCTAATTTAATACATAATGATCTACAGAAGTTTTGTAAAATGAATGTTTGTAGCAAAACCAAATCATATTTTCAAGCTTGAGGAGGTCTGTCCAATAATACATGTGTGGGGGTAGTTCCTATTATCCAATGAACAATAGATTCTTAAGTATCAGCCAACCAGAATCCTGTATTTCTCTACAGGTTTATAATTAACTTTAGAGCCTAGGTAAACCATTTTCATTTAAAATTATTTTGAAGCTGCTATTTAATTCAGTAACAAATATCAACTGGCCCTGTTGTATCAGTCTAATCACAAATACTTAAGGACCGGGCATTTCAGACAAAAACTTCCCCAAAAGACCAGTGCATTTTTAGCATTTTTTGCCATCACTACATTTCAACAGAAATAGAGCCTTTTTTTATTTACCTATCAAAACTATTTTTTTTTTTTTAGTAGACAACATAAAGGGGCCTATGTATCAAAGGTCTTGCGTACCTGATCCGACAGTGCGGTTCAGGTCCGCAAGACCTCGCTGAATGCAGAGAGCAATACGCTCTCCATATTCAGCTTTGCACCAGCAGCTCACATGAGCTGCTGGTGCAATGCCGCCTCCTGCAGACTCAGGGCCAATGGGCCGACAGCAGGGATCGGACTCAATCGGGTTGAATTGTGGTGATTCCTGTCCGCCTGCTCAGAGCAGGTGGACAGGGTTATGGAGCAGCGGTCTTTAGACCGCTGCTTCATAACTGCTGTTTCTGGCGAGTCTGAAGCCTTGCCAGAAACAAAGCCCCCCAAGTGCCATACAGAGCTTGATAAATGGGCCTCAAAGTATTGATCTAGGCCCATTTTCGTATATTTCATGCCACCATTTCACCGCCAAATGCGATCAAATAAAAAATTATCTTTTTCACAAACTTTAGGTTTTTCATTGAAATTATTTACAAATCGCTTGTGCAATCATTATTATTTATTATTTATAAAATATTTTACCAGGAAGAATACATTGAGATTTCTCTTGTTTTCAAGTATGTCCTGGGTCCACAAACATTACATTGATATAATAGGGTACAATAAAATACAAAACCAATATTAATACACAATATATACAAAATTTAACATAGAACAGGTAGGAATTATATAATCAACCATGACAGGTGCATTCTGTTTTGAGATATGTGTCAACAATGGCAACAATGATTGTAAAAGCTCTGGGATCCCCTTTTTTCAGAAATAGCAGCCACATATGGCTTTGCCATTGCTTTTTGGTAACTAGAAGGCCGACCAATTGCAGCTGCGTACCACACTTTTATTATTCCTAGCAGTGAATTGGTTATTTTGGTAGATTGTAAGGTTAATTTTAGCTTTGGTGTAGATATTACCCTCCCACCTGATACTTCCCATCCACTAATCCCTACACGATCCCTCTCAAACAGCTATCTTCCCTACCCCCCAATTGTTACCCTCATCTTAAGTACTGGCAGAAAGTCTGCCAGTATGAAAATATAAACCTCTAAACCTCCCCCCTCTGCCTATTAGCCACCATCTTAGGTACTGGCAGCTGTCTGCCAGTATCCAGTTTGCTATAATTTTTATATTAAATAAATCCCACTCTCTCTGCATTGGTAACTCTGCCCATCTATTTCTGCATTGCCCCACTCATGCTGAAATAGCGAGATCTCACTATTTTTAGTGAGATCTCAGAAGAGAGAGGCCCAGGACAGCAGCGTCGTACAATGATCAGTATCATACAGGGTAAAGCGATGGTCATTAAGGGGTTAAATATCTTGTGAGCTGCATATTATTTTATTTCTAATGGGGTTATGTTGTTACCTAGTTAAAATAAGTCAATTAGATTAGTATCACATTATCTCCCTGAAGTAAAAGCATGTTGATATTGGTCTTCTTTATGTTAGTCATAATTCTTTATTTTAAGTGACTTTCAAAGTTAAACTAACTGTCCTGTAGTTACCAGATTCTTCCCTACTGCCCTTTTTATGACGAGGTACATTTGCTATTCTCCAATCATCTTGAACAGCTCCTGTTAATAGTGACTGATTAAGCAGAGATTATTTTTTAATACATTTCTTATTTCTATTAACTGCACCTGTTTATCATCAGAATGTTTATCCCACTGATCTGTGACTGATTCTTCTTGTTAGTAAAGACCTTAGTAAGTGTACTCTGTACCTTCAGCTGCTGCTGTTTATGTCACATGATCACAGGCTTAAAGGGACAGTGTCATGTAAACTTGATTTTCACTTAAAAGAACAAGAAACACCAAATTTAAATAGAACATATAATGTTAAACAACTTCCCAATTTACTTCTTTTTAATATTTAGTTCACATTATATAAAAATATGAGTCTGTTATTGGCTGATAGCTGTCACATGGTACAGGTGCAGAACTAAATTTATCAGAAAACAATCTACTGCTCTTTTTAAATTAATAGTAAGTTTTATTGCATTGTATTTTTATTATGCACCTGTGGTTTTGTAATTCTATGTGTTATGGTCCTTTTAAATGGACTTAATTTGCCAAAATAACATATCTCATTATATTATCACTCTATGTAAACACAAAGTCTTCCTTTTCTTAACTCTAGCCAAGATAACAATTGAAATGAACATTTTAGTGCCTATCTCTCCCACACCCCTTGCAGTGTGATTTAAGACAGCTTAGTATTGACCAAGAGAAGTTAAAGGACTGGGGGCGGAGCACATGACAAAATGTTTGACAGTGAGAATTAGTAGGAAGTACAATACCCATACTGCAGTATCCAAATTAACTTATATTTAAACAAATGATATTTAACATTTCTTTCAGGAAAAAATATTTTTTCATATAAATGATAAAAACAAAGATTATAATATATTTGTAAAGTTGTGATATGGCCCCACTTAAATATATTTTCTACCAATGTTGTAAAGATCTGGGAAGATTTATATTTAAGGGACAACTGTAAAAGCCACAGAGCTAACTGTACTAAATTATAGCTGTGAATCAACATCACATGTGTAATAACCTAAACAGCTGACTCAGCAAATCTGTTTCACATGAATTGTTATGTGTGCCTTTAATTATACCATACGTACAGTTAATCAGAACCATTATTTATTATTATTATCTGTCTAAACCATTTAATATACTGTTTACAGACATGACCAGAGCACTGAGAGATATCAGGTATTGATGTAACTGGAGTGAATAAGGGAACGTTCTTCCTGAGCACAGACATTGGAGCCTGTTATCAGCATGAACTCATATGTGTTAGGTGAGTAAAATAGATATTATACTGACTTTAATTACTGGGAAAATATAATAGATTACTCATTAAACAAATAAACTATTATATTTACATCTGGGTCTTTAAGAACATTTGTGTCAGTGACAGTTATAAAGAAGGAGCAACCTCTATTGGGCTGAGGAGGAGGGTAATAAATGCTACTCCCCCCTCTGTCCTTTTAGACAGATCATGTCCAACAACTGCCTAACCTCACCCCCTGACCTGGTTTATTACTCAGAACACCTGCAACTCCATCTTCCTCTGCCCTGACATCGCTCATGGAACATCCATAACTACACTTATGCCTACCTTATTGCCATGTTTGAAACACCCACAACTCAGTAATTTAGTTTACTATGATGTAGTAATGTTTAAATTCTATGTCATCCTTTTTTAATTTGTGATTTACAGGTAAATAAATTAATACAAAACGGAAGACATTTTTTAGTATATAAAATATTATTTTATTAAGATGGAATATATCATAAATGAATAAACATTCTTAAATTTCTTTATTCCTTATCTTTTTATGTAGAAAAACACTTGAATAGTTCATATCCATCATTCACTACAGGAAGCATCAGAATGATACCGCAAACTCCAAAAACCTTAGACACTTATGACTATTCACAAACATTGGGGATATCACAAAAGATATTAAAAGAAGATGGTGAATCGGCAGTAACTGGGCAGCAATCACTATGTACAGAGAATAATTTAGTCATTAAACAAGAGGATAAGATTTACGACTTATCTAGTGAAATGATTATCCCTGAGGATAAACCACACACATTTACTGAGTTTTCAAAACATAGTAAAGAAGGGAAAAGTCTGCAGTCTAGCCAAATGATTCATACAAAGGAGAAACCTTTCAAATCTATAGAATGTGAGAAAAGCTTTAGATGGAAGTCTCGTCTACTAGAGCACCACAAAATTCACACAGGTGAGAAACCACACACATGTACTGAGTGCGGCAAATGTTTTACACGAATGGATCATCTGAAAAGTCATGAAAATTTTCACACAGGAGAAAAGCCTTTCACATGTACAGAGTGTGGAAAAAGTTTTGCACAAAAGAGTAATCTGAAATCTCATGAAAGGAGTCACACAGGAGAAAAGCCTTTCACATGTACAGAGTGTGGAAAAAGTTTTACACAAAAGAGTGATCTGAAATATCATGAAAGCAGTCACACGGGGGAAAAACCTTTCACATGTACAGAGTGTGGAAAAAGTTTTACACAAAAGAGTAATCTGAAAAGTCATGAAAGGATTCACACAGGGGTAAAGCCGTTCACATGTACAGAGTGTGGAAAAAGTTTTACACAAAAGAGTGATCTGAAATATCATGAAAGTAGTCACACGGGGGAAAAACCTTTCACATGTGCAGGGTGTGGAAAAAGTTTTACAGAAAAGAGTAATCTGAAAAACCATGAAAGGATTCACACAGGGGAAAAGCCTTTCACATGTACAGAGTGTGGAAAAAGTTTTACATACAAGAGTAATCTGAAAAGTCATGAAAGGATTCACACAGGGGAAAAGCCGTTCACATGTACAGAGTGTGGAAAAAGTTTTGCACACATAAGTAGTCTGAAATGTCATGAAAGGAGTCACACAGGGGAAAAGCCTTTCACATGTACAGAGTGTGGAAAAGGATTTACACTAAAGAAAAATCTGAAAAAGCATGAATGGATTCACACAGGGGAAAAGCCTTTCACATGTACTGAGTGTGGAAAAAGTTTTACACGAATGGGTGGTCTGAAAACTCATGAAAGGATTCACACAGGGGAAAAGCCGTTCACATGTACAGGGTGTGGAATAAGTTTTACAATAAAGAGTAATCTGAAAACTCATGAAAGGATTCACAAGAAACCTTTCACATGTTTAGAAAGTGGAAAAAAGGTTTTTATTGAAATCAGGTATCACAAACCTCTTTACAATTATCCTAAAGAGGACAAACTCTCTAAATAGAAGCATCAAAAGAGATGTTATTGTAACTAATACTTTCTAAATCCCAGTTATAAAAGACCCATATTGGAAGTGCTCTCCTGCTGTCCTTTGTTCCTCTATATATGTGCACCTCAGTTTATCTCATATAAATGTGATAGAATCCAAACACCACACTGGAATATAAAAATCTGTCCTCATACTACCCAGCTTACACAACCATTCACGACCAAAGCACCCCCAGTGTTGTTTATTAATATGCCAGTGTAAGGAGTTGTACATTTGATTTACATAGGGGAGAAAATAATTACATTTACATAATAAAGGAGTCTTTATATGAATAGAGTATTAGAGAATTATATAAACAAGAACATCAGTCTCAAATGATTGACATCTGGGAGATATATTTAATGTGCACATTATGTGGATAAACCTTTTCTTATAGCAATAGATGCTTAGCATTGTACATGTTATATACCAGAGGAATTACTGAGGGGAAACTGATTTTATTTAATGAGACACAATATCAGTAACCTGTACATACGTGATCATAATCAGTTTAATTTAAATGGCTACTAGAACCTATATGTATACTGGGTATGTAATATGTGTGTCGTGATCATAATCAGTTTAATTTAAATGGCTACTATAACCTACATGTATACTGGGTATGTACTATGTGTGTCATGTGATCATAATCAGTTTAATTTAAATGGCTACTATAACCTACATGTATACTGGGTATGTACTATGTGTGTCATGTGATCATAATCAGTTTAATTTAAATGGCTACTATAACCTACATGTATACTGGGTATATAATATGTGTGTCATGTTCTGTAACTTGATATTATGTCTGTTAGATGTTTTCATGTTAGAAGCCACAAGAACTGATAATAGCACATACTGTATATATAAAGCGAACATTATATGTCTGATAAATCCCTTTGTATCAAGAGCACAAGTGTTAGGTATATTTATACCATTGTGTGCATATATCATGTAATGCTGCTTTTTACTATATAATGATATACAATGTTTTTTCCTGCAAATAAAGTGATTGTAATCCAGAACAGTATTTTGTGTTTTTTGTATAATTAAAAACCCAATATCACAGAATAATTAGGAAAACCTCATTAACCCCTTAATGACCACATCACTTTTTCCATTTTCTGTCTGTTTGGGACCAAGGCTATTTTTATATTTTTGCTGTGTTTGTGTTTAGTTGTAATTTTCCTCTTATTCATTTACTGTACCCACACATATTATATACCGTTTTTCTCAACATTAAATGGACTTTCTAAAGATACCATTGTTTTCATCATATCTTATAATTTACTATAAAAAAATATAAAATATGAGGAAAAAATTGAAAAAACACACTTTTTCTAACCTTGACCCCCAAAATCTGTTACACATCTACAACCAGCAAAAAACACCCATGCTAAATAGTTTCTAAATTTTGTCCTGAGTTTAGAAATACCCAATGTTTACATGTTCTTTGCTTTTTTTGCAAGTTATAGGGCAATAAATACAAGTAGCACTTTGCTATTTCCAAACCACTTTTTTTCAAAATTAGCGCTAGTAGTTACATTGGGACACTGATATCTTTCAGGAATCCCTGAATATCCCTTGACATGTATATATATTTTTTCAGAAGGCATCCCAAAGTATTGATCTAGGCCTATTTTGGTCTATTTCATGCCACCATTTGACTGCCAAATGCGATCAAATTAAAAAGATTGTTCACTTTTTCACAAATTTTTTCACAAACTTTAGGTTTCTCACTGAAATTATTTACAAACAACTTGTGCAATTATTGCATAAATGGTTGTAAATGCTTCTCTGGGATCCCCTTTGTTCAGAAATAGCAGACATATATGGCTTTGGTGTTGCTTTTTGGTAATTAGAAGGCCGCTAATTTCCACTGCGCACAACACGTGTATTATGCCAAGCAGTGAAGGGGTTAATTAGGGAGCTTGTAGGGTTAATTTCTTTCATGTAATTAGCAAGAGTCCATGAGCTAGTGACGTATGGGATATATATTCCTACCAGGAGGGGCAAAGTTTCCCAAACCTCAAAATGCCTATAAATACACCCCTCACCACACCCACAATTCAGTTTTACAAACTTTGGTGGTGAAAGTAAGTTTGTACTAGATTCTACAAAAAAGGTGGTGAAGTAAGTTTGTACTAGATTCTACGTTGATATGCGCTCCGCAGCAAGTTGGAGCCTGGTTTTCCTCTCAGCGTGCAGTGAATGTCAGAGGGATGTGAGGAGAGTATTGCCTATTTGAATGCAGTGATCTCCTTCTACGGGGTCTATTTCATAGGTTCTCTGTTATCGGTCGTAGAGATTCATCTCTTACCTCCCTTTTCAGATCGACGATATACTCTTATTTATATACCATTACCTCTGCTGATTCTCGTTTCAGTACTGGTTTGGCTTTCTACAAACATGTAGATGAGTGTCCTGGGGTAAGTAAATCTTATTTTCTGTGACACTCTAAGCTATGGTTGGGCACTTTGTTTATAAAGTTCTAAATATATGTATTCAAACATTTATTTGCCTTGACTCAGAATGTTCAACATTCCTTATTTTCAGACAGTCAGTTTCATATTTGGGATAATGCATTTGAATCAAACATTTTTTCTTACCTTAAAAATTTGACTCTTTTTTCCCTGTGGGCTGTTAGGCTCGCGGGGGCTGAAAATGCTTCATTTTATTGCGTCATTCTTGGCGCGGTCTTTTTTGGCGCCAAAAGCATTTAGGCGCCAAATAATGTGGGCGTTTTATTTGGCGCTAAAAAATATGGGCGTCGCTTTTGTCTCCACATTATTTAAGTCTCATTTTTCATTGCTTCTGGTTGCTAGAAGCTTGTTCTTTGGCATTTTTTCCCATTCCTGAAACTGTCATTTAAGGAATTTGATCAATTTTGCTTTATATGTTGTTTTTTCTCTTACATATTGCAAGATGTCTCACGTTGCATCTGAGTCAGAAGATACTTCAGGAAAATCGCTGTCTAGTGCTGGAACTACCAAAGCTAAGTGTATCTGCTGTAAACTTTTGGTAGCTATTCCTCCAGCTGTTGTTTGTATTAATTGTCATGACAAACTTGTTAATGCAGATAATATTTCCTTTAGTAATGTACCATTGCCTGTTGCAGTTCCTTCAACATCTAAGGTGCAGAATGTTCCTGATAACATAAGAGATTTTGTTTCTGAATCCATCAAGAAGGCTATGTCTGTTATTTCTCCTTCTAGAAAACATAAAAAATCTTTTAAAACTTCTCTCCCTACAGATGAATTTTTAAATGAACATCATCATTCTGATTCTGATGACTCTTCTGGTTCAGAGGATTCTGTCTCAGAGATTGATGCTGATAAATCTTCATATTTATTTAAAATGGAATTTATTCGTTCTTTACTTAAAGAAGTACTAATTGCTTTAGAAATAGAGGATTCTGGTCCTCTTGATACTAATTCTAAACGTTTAGATAAAGTATTTAAATCTCCTGTGGTTATTCCAGAAGTTTTTCCTGTTCCTAATGCTATTTCTGAAGTAATTTCTAAAGAATGGGATAAATTGGGTAATTCATTTACTCCTTCTAAACGTTTTAAGCAATTATATCCTGTGCCGTCTGACAGATTAGAATTTTGGGACAAAATCCCTAGAGTTGATGGGGCCATTTCTACCCTTGCTAAACGTACTACTATTCCTACGTCAGATGGTACTTAGTTTAAAGATCCTTTAGATAGGAAAATTGAATCCTTTCTAAGAAAAGCTTATCTGTGTTCAGGTAATCTTCTTAGACCTGCTATATCATTGGCTGATGTTGCTACAGCTTCAACTTTTTGGTTGGAAACTTTAGCGCAACAAGTAACGGATCATGATTCTCATAATATTATTATTCTTCTTCAGCATGCTAATAATTTTATCTGTGATGCCATTTTTGATATTATCAGAGTTGATGTCAGGTTTATGTCTCTAGCTATTTTAGCTAGAAGAGCTTTATGGCTTAAGACTTGGAATGCTGATATGGCTTCTAAATCAACTCTACTTTCCATTTCTTTCCAGGGTAACAAATTATTTGGTTCTCAGTTGGATTCTATTATCTCAACTGTTACTGGTGGGAAAGGAACTTTTTTACCACAGGATAAAAAATCTAAGGGTAAAAACAGGGCTAATAATCGTTTTCGTTCCTTTCGTTTCAACAAAGAACAAAAGCCTGATCCTTCATCCTCAGGAGCAGTTTCAGTTTGGAAACCATCTCCAGTCTGGAATAAATCCAAGCCTTCTAGAAAGGCAAAGCCTGCTTCTAAGTCCACATGAAGGTGCGGCCCTCATTCCAGCTCAGCTGGTAGGGGGCAGGTTACGTTTTTTCAAAGAAATTTGGATCAATTCTGTTCACAATCTTTGGATTCAGAACATTGTTTCAGAAGGGTACAGAATTGGTTTCAAGATGAGACCTCCTGCAAAGAGATTTTTTCTTTCCCGTGTCCCAGTAAATCCAGTGAAAGCTCAAGCATTTCTGAATTGTGTTTCAGATCTAGAGTTGGCTGGAGTAATTATGCCAGTTCCAGTTTCGGAACAGGGGATGGGGTTTTATTCAAATCTCTTCATTGTACCAAAGAAGGAGAATTCCTTCAGACCAGTTCTGGATCTAAAAATATTGAATCGTTATGTAAGGATACCAACGTTCAAAATGGTAACTGTAAGGACTATCTTGCCTTTTGTTCAGCAAGGGCATTATATGTCCACAATAGATTTACAGGATGTATATCTGCATATTCCGATTCATCCAGATCATTATCAGTTCCTGAGATTCTCTTTTTCTGGACAAGCATTACCAGTTTGTGGCTCTGCCGTTTGGCCTAGCTACAGCTCCAAGAATTTTTACAAAGGTTCTCGGTGCCCTTCTGTCTGTAATCAGAGAACAGGGTATTGTGGTATTTCCTTATTTGGACGATATCTTGGTACTTGCTCAGTCTTTACATTTAGCAGAATCTCATACGAATCGACTTGTGTTGTTTCTTCAAGATCATGGTTGGAGGATCAATTTACCAAAGAGTTCATTGATTCCTCAGACAAGGGTAACCTTTCTGGGTTTCCAGATAGATTCAGTGTCCATGACTCTGTCTTTAACAGACAAGAGACGTCTAAAATTGATTTCAGCTTGACGAAATCTTCAGTCACAATCATTCCCTTCGGTAGCCTTATGCATGGAAATTCTAGGTCTTATGACTGCTGCATCGGACACGATCCCCTTTGCTCGTTTTCACATGCGACCCCTTCAGCTCTGTATGCTGAATCAATGGTGCAAGGATTACATAAAGATATCTCAATTAATATCTTTAAAACCGATTGTACGACACTCTCTAACGTGGTGGACAGATCACCATCGTTTAATTCAGGGGGCTTCTTTTGTGCTTCCGACCTGGACTGTAATTTCAACAGATGCAAGTCTCACAGGTTGGGGAGCAGTGTGGGGATCTCTGATAGCACAAGGAGTTTGGGAAGCTCAGGAGGTGAGATTACCGATCAATATTTTGGAACTCCGTGCAATTTTCAGAGCTCTTCAGTTTTGGCCTCTTCTGAAGAGAGAATCGTTCATTTGTTTTCAGACAAACAATGTCACAACTGTGGCATACATCAATCATCAAGGAGGGACTCACAGTCCTCTGGCTATGAAAGAAGTATCTCGAATTCTGGTTTGGGCGGAATCCAGCTCCTGTATAATCTCTGCGGTTCATATCCCAGGTATAGACAATTGGGAAGCGGATTATCTCAGTCGCCAAACGTTGCATCCGGGCGAATGGTCTCTTCACCCAGAGGTATTTCTTCAGATTGTTCAAATGTGGGAACTTCCAGAAATAGATCTGATGGCGTCTCATCTAAACAAGAAACTTCCCAGGTATCTATCCAGATCCCGGGATCCTCAGGCGGAGGCAGTGGATGCATTATCACTTCCTTGGAAGTATCATCCTGCCTATATCTTTCCGCCTCTATTTCTTCTTCCAAGAGTAATCTCCAAGATTCTGAAGGAATGCTCGTTTGTTCTGCTGGTAGCTCCGGCATGGCCTCACAGGTTTTGGTATGCGGATCTTGTCCGGATGGCTTCTTGCCAACCGTGGACTCTTCCGTTAAGACCAGACCTTCTGTCGCAAGGTCCTTTTTTCCATCAGGATCTGAAATCCTTAAATTTAAAGGTATGGAGATTGAACGCTTGATTCTTGGTCAAAGAGGTTTCTTTGACTCTGTGATTAATACTATGTTACAGGCTCGTAAATCTGTATCTAGAGAGATATATTATAGAGTCTGGAAGACTTATATTTCTTGGTGTCTTTCTCATTATTTTTCTTGGCATTCTTTTAGAATACCGAGAATTTTACAGTTTCTTCAGGATGGTTTAGATAAGGGTTTGTCCGCAAGTTCCTTGAAAGGTCAAATCTCTGCTCTTTCTGTTCTTTTTCACAGAAAGATTGCTATTCTTCCTGATATTCATTGTTTTGTACAAGCTTTGGTTCGTATAAAACCTGTCATTAAGTCAATTTCTCCTCCTTGGAGTTTGAATTTGGTTCTGGGGGCTCTTCAAGCTCCTCCGTTTGAACCTATGCATTCATTGGACATTAAATTACTTTCTTGGAAAGTTTTGTTTCTTTTGGCAATCTCTTCTGCCAGAAGAGTTTCTGAATTATCTGCTCTTTCTTGTGAGTCTCCTTTTCTGATTTTTCATCAGGATAAGGCGGTGTTGCGAACTTCTTTTGAATTTTTACCTAAAGTTGTGAATTCCAACAACATTAGTAGATAAATTGTGGTTCCTTCATTATGTCCTAATCCTAAGAATTCTAAGGAGAAATCGTTGCATTCTTTGGATGTTGTTAGAGCTTTGAAATATTATGTTGAAGCTACTAAGTCTTTCCGAAAGACTTCTAGTTTATTTGTTATCTTTTCCGGTTCTAGAAAAGGCCAGAAAGCTTCTGCCATTTCTTTGGCATCTTGGTTGAAATCTTTAATTCATCTTGCCTATGTTGAGTCGGGTAAAACTCCGCCTCAGAGGATCACAGCTCATTCTACTAGGTCAGTTTCTACTTCCTGGGCGTTTAGGAATGAAGCTTCGATTGATCAGATTTGCAAAGCAGCAACTTGGTCCTCTTTTTGCATACTTTTACTAAATTCTACCATTTTGATGTATTTTCTTCTTCTGAAGCAGTTTTTGGTAGAAAAATACTTCAGGCAGCAGTTTCAGTTTGAATCTTCTGCTTATGTTTTTCATTAAACTTTATTTTGGGTGTGGATTATTTTCAGCAGGAATTGGCTGTCTTTATTTTATCCCTCCCTCTCTAGTGACTCTTGTGTGGAAAGATCCACATCTTGGGTAGTCATTATCCCATACGTCACTAGCTCATGGACTCTTGCTAATTACATGAAAGAAAACATAATTTATGTAAGAACTTACCTGATAAATTCATTTCTTTCATATTAGCAAGAGTCCATGAGGCCCGCCCTTTTTTTGTGGTGGTTATGATTTTTGTATAAAGCACAATTATTCCAATTCCTTATTTTATTCAAAGAAGTTTTATTAAGAATCAATGATACAAAATGATTGACAATTTAAACAGGGAAGAATGCCATAATAACAGTCAAGGAATCAATCTTACATAGAAAAATACCAAGTAATTGTCATGCATCTTAGACTCTTGTTTTCACATTTCCTTTCAACAATATTAAACTGACAAAAACAAAAATGAAGATATCTCTATGCTTATCTTTTCGTGTATTAAAGTCTACTTATGGATGTTGTTCAAATGCTGTGCTTGTGCTTAGATAAAATCTGTCGTTATAGCTGGCCAATTGACCTTTATTCATTGTCGAATGGGTTAGGTGGGGGTTCAATAGATTTGGTGTAGTTTGCCCATGTTATTTGCAGTTCTATAAATTGTTCTCTTTTGTCATTCACAAAGGAACCATACTCTTACAGATCAATCAGATCTGTGACCTTATTGCGCCACATAGCTTGCGAGGGAATCTCTGATGATCTCCAGTTTTGTGCTATCAGGACTTTCATGCTATTCGTCATGATTTTTAACAGGGGTTTGAAATGAGGTTGAGGTAGCTTAAATGATTTATTTAATAATCAGATAAGGGGGTCTAATGGGATACTTATTTGAAAGATGTGTTCTATTTCTGTGATTATTATTCGCCATAACGAATTTATCTGAGAGCACCACCACCACATATGACTTATGCCACTGCCTACATGTCCACATCTCCAGCAGCGATTATTGGTATGTGGAAAGAGCTTATGAAGTCTTCTAGGGGTCAAGTACCATCCATGTAATAATTTGTAATTAAGTTCTTTAATAGACGCGGACATGGAAGCCGATTTAGTATTAAGAAAGATATTTGTCGCTGTTTGAGGTGTGATAGTAACTCCCAATTCCCTTTCCCACATCTCTATAGAGCGTGGTAGGTTACCAGGTGGCAGTTGGGTAATGATGTTGTTGATATATGAAAGGCTATGTTTAACCGGCGGGGTTGACATGTATAGTTTCTCTATGTTGGTCAAAGGTCTTAACATGTTTAGGTGTTGTTGATGAGTTGTGATGTAGTGATGTACTTTTCTATAGGTGAACCAATTGCTGGCCCAGTTGTGTCCTATTTCTATGAGTTGTTTTTGGGATTTTATCTGGTCATTGGTAGTTAGGGTTAGGAGTTGGATGTCTGAATCTTTATATTGAGTTCCTATGCCAGCAGTTAAAGTTAGCAATGTGAACTCATTATTGTGGAGAAGCGAAGTCAAGGGGCCTGGGCATGAAGAGATATATGGATTTAACCTATTGGATGAGTCCCAGGTTCTCAGAGTTTCTTGAGTGATAGGATTATCAATTCGTCTATAGAGTGCCTGGAAGTCTGGGTTCCAACATATAGAGGGGAGATTAAGGCCAGGGCTAAGTGCTTCTTCTAGTGAGACCCATCGTTTGTGTTCCCTAGGGATCCTCCAATCAAGAATCCTTTGGAGAAATATGGACCTACGATATGAATCTATATTCGGGACGCCTAAGCCTCCCTGGGATGTGGGACGGGACATTGTGATTTTATTTATCCTGGGGGGACGTCTGTTCCAAATGAACGAGCTGAATAACTGTTGCATTTGTGGAATGTATGTGCTAGGGAGTTGGACAGGGAGGGTCTGCATGATATAGAGCAATCTTGGGAAGATGTTCATTTTGATCGTGTTTATCCTCCCTAGCCACGACAAGCGTTTCCTGGTCCAGGAGGAAAGGTCTCGTACTATGTCATTTCTAATATTTGAGTAGTTCAGCTTGTGCAATAAGTCGGGGTTATCAGTTAGGTAAATCCCTAAGTATTTTAGTGAGTCTTTATTCCATTTAAATGGGCAGATTTTTGTGATTAAGCCCTCCATTAAGGGGTCGATGGCCACCCCTAGCATCTCAGATTTAGTTTGATTAATTTTGTAATTGGATAGGTTATGAAATGTCTCTAATTCTTCAAGTAGGTGAGGGATGGATTCCACCGGCGATACCATAGTAAATAGGATATCGTCAGCGAAAAGTGACAATTTGTAGACTTCTCTCCCCACCCTCAGGCCCTGGATATTGTTATTGGATCTAATTTTGGTGGCTAATGTTTCAATGAGGCAAGTGAAGAGCAGGGGGGATAAGGGGCAACCCTGCCTAGTACCATTGGTGATCTGGAATGGGGGTGAAAGAATTCCATTAAGGGCAATTCTGGCACTAGGTTTGTTATATAGTGCGAAGATCATTTTTAATATTTTATCGCCAAGTCCATAGGCTCGCAATGTTGCTTCTAGAAAAGGCCATCCGACTCTGTCGAAGGCCTTTTCCGCATCAGTGGAAACCCAGAGCGAAGGAATCCGATTTGTCTTAGCGTACCACAGCAAGTGCAAGTTACGCACAGTATTATCTCTTGCCTCTCGGTATGGTACAAAGCCAACTTGGTCTCGATGTATAATAGTGGGCAGTATTAGATTGAGTCTATTAGTGATAATTTTAGCGAAAATCTTGATATCTGAGTTCAAAAGGGAAATTGGCCTGTAATTAGATATAGATAGGGGGGATTTATTGGGTTTTGGGATTAATGAGATATTGGCTTGTAAAGCTAGGGGTGGAAAGGGCGTATGTTCTATGCTTTGGAAGTATGCCAGAAGGTGTGGAATTAGTATGTCCCTAAAGGTTGTGTAATATGTATTACTAAATCCATCTGGGCCTGGGGATTTACCAGTTTTGAGTGATTTTATGGCTAGTTTGATCTCTTCAGTCGATATTGGGGCTTCTAAATCAGTCCTCTGTTCGTCACTAATTTGAGGCAAGTGGAGCTGTGTCAGGTAGCCTTGAATAGCCTCCTGTGCTAGAGGGGGGGTATCTACGGATAGGTTGTATAACGAGTGATAGTAGCGCCTAAAGCTATCAGCTATGTCTTTGGAAGAGTGCCAGTCTTTTCCCTTCTCGTCTTTAATGTGTAAGATATATCTGCTGAGAGTTTTCCTTCTAAGTTGCCTGGCCAGGAATCTGCCTTGTTTGTTAGCACCTTCAAAGTAAGTCTTTTTAAGGAATAGAGCATTACGTTTAGCCTCCTTCCCTAAGTAACAATTAAGTTGTAGACGTTTATGTTCGAGACTGTCCAGGAGAGATCGGTCTTTCGGGAATATTTTGTGTATTTCTTGGAGTTTACTTAAGTCAGTGAGTAGGGATGTTAAATAAAGTTGTTGCTGTTTCGATCTAGCTGCCTTAAGAGCAATTAGCTCACCTCTCAAAACGCACTTGTGGGCATTCCATATGTGTTGCTGACCTACATCTGGGGTATTATTAATCTCAAAGTAATCCTCTATGACCTTAGTGAGGTGTAATTTTATTAATGGGTCCTTTAAGAGGGACTCATCTAATCTCCAAGTACGTGATTGTGTAATGTCTATGGGAAAATCAAATATGCAGCTGACCATAGCATGGTCAGACCATGTTATGGGGTGTATTTCAGAGTGACGCGCGTGTGTTAGGCTATTAACATCTGTAAGTATGTAGTCTATCCTAGAATAGTTTTGGTGCGGGTGAGAGTAGAAGGTAAAATCTCTTTCGCCTGGATGGTGGAGTCTCCAAACATCGTGGATGGCTAATGTAGTTAACTTGGACTTAATTAGTTTCAGGGTCTTGGCAGGGATGGCTGATTTGCCAGCTGAGCAATCAATTGTGGGGTCTAGAGTTGCGTTAAGGTCTCCCCCTACCACCAATCCGCCCCTCGAGAACTCTAGGAGTTTATTACAGAGATGGTGGAAGAAGCTAGGGGAGTCCAGGCTGGGGGCATATATGTTAGCTAAGGTTAAGGGCCTGCGGTTCAGTAATCCAGAGATGAGTAAGTATCTACCCTGTTTGTCTCTGTCTATTGAAGTTACCTGGAAAGGGAAATTCTTATTAATCATTGTGCATACACCGTTATGTTTAGAGTTATTAGAGGAAAAATACGCTGTGCCAAATTTCTTAAAGGAAGCACGAGGCTCCCTTCCCTTTTTAAAGTGGGTCTCCTGTAACATCACAATATCACATTTGAGTCTTTTATAATCTTTAAAAGCGATGGTTCTCTTTTGTGGAATGTTGAACCCCTTTACATTATGGGAGAGTAATTTAAAATGAAACTTATCCATTGACAATAGAGTAGTTCTGCACATATAACATTATAGATAGAGAACAAAGGTCTGTTTTGCACATTAGGGTAAAGTTGAACATTATCCTGTAGACAGCAAGAGATATCACGTATACAACATATGTGAGTACAGTAAAATAGAATGAACATAGACAACACATTAAACCAAAATAGAGTGTATTTGTGGAACTATACACCTTGTTTGGGGAGTGATTGGTATTGCGTGTAGCTCTGAATCTATAACTAAATAATATGGAGGAGTTTCAGGTGGGGACCTGAGGAAAGGGTATGAGTATGAAAGAGTGTAGAGAGGGTAAGGGAATGGAGAAGAAGGGAGAAGGAGATATGAAAGGAAGGGATGTTAATGGTAAGGATAAGTAAGGATCATAAGGAACGTGATCACAATATCATTATTACTTTACTTTCATCAACATTTGATCTCAACATAACTGTAGTAATGGAAACCAAGCCCTGTATAGGCAAATGCTAGTGAGACTAGTCTTGGTATTTACAAAGAAAGTCTATGAATGGTATATAGAAGGCCAAAAACAACATATAACAAGGCCACAGCATTAATAGTCCCAATAGTAAGCTTATGCTTAGTTTTGCAAAATGTTTGTCATACCCCATCACTTGCAACCAGGAACAGTTCAATGTCTACAACAGTTAAGAAGTTGTAACTTGGCCCTAATTGCTAGATAGTATATTTCTTAGGGGTCCTGAATAGCTGTTATAATAGAAATCAAGCTCTGTTTTAGCAAATGCTAGTGAGATTAGACTTGGTACTTGCTAAGAGAGTCTATGAATAGTAAACAGAAGGCCAAAAACAACATAAAACAAGGCCAGAACAGTAATAGTCCCAGGAGTAAACTTATGTTTATTTTTGCAAAATTTTGTCTTACCCTACTACTTGCGACCAGGAACAGTTCAGTGTTTACAACAGTAAAGAAGTTGTAACTTGGTCTTAGTTACCAGATAGTTTATTTCTTAGGGGTCTTGAGGTCGTGGTGGGTCTGAAGTTGCACAGTCCATCTTCCTTCTCTTGGGTTGAACTTTATTCCATTGAGATCGCTGTTCCTTGGGTGGGTCTTTAGTTTTATCAGTGGGTCTTACTGCAGTTTCGAGGACATCTTCATCAGGGGGTTCAATATTAATATTCAGTTTCTTAGACACAGTGTCCAGGTCTTGAAATGTTTTATAGATGATCTGTGAGCCATTGTGATTAATGATCATACTGAATGGGTATCCCCAGCGGTACTTGATGTTATGGTCTTGCAGGGTTTTAGTGAGAAACCTGATTTCCCTCCTCCTCTGGATAGTCTGTGGACAAAGGTCCTGGAAGATTTGTATAGTATGGCCATTAAAACTTATAGATCTTCTAGATCTTGCTGCTTGCCAAATCTCTTCTTTAGTGGTAAATCTCAAGAACCTGAGAATCACGTCTCTAGGTGGAGCTGGAGGTTTAGATGGGGGCCTCAGAGCTCTGTGTATCCGCTCAATTTCGTCATTTAATAATGGAGGTGCTCTGGAATTTAGGAAATGGAATAGGTCTGTGATATAGGGTTTTAGCTGTTCTGCCCCGATTTCTTCAGGTATACCTCTGACCCTGAGGTTGTTCCTTCTCCCACGATTGTCCAGATCTTCGAGTTTTTCCTGTAGGACCTGCACCATTGAGTCATGTATGGAGAGTTGTTGGGAGTTGGTGCTAACCATGGTGTTAAGAGCCTCTTGCCCCTCTTCAATGTAATCTAACCTGGAGCTCATATCATTCAGATCCTTCTTTAGTTCTCTCATTTCACATTTTATGAAGGACTTCAAGGATTCGAAGTCTGATTTTGAAGGTAAATCTGCAATTTGTGACAGTAGAGTCAATAAAGATTTATATTGCGATGGGGTATATTCTGTTGGTGTATCTGTGGAGGGTTGTTCCTGTGATTGAGGGGGTTCTGCTAAGCTGGTGTCTGAAGATTGGAAAAAAGCTGACACAGATGGTGTAGTTGCTGCCGCCTTGTTACATTTATCTGGTTTAGGCCCCTTGCGTTGTGACATCCTTTGTCTGCTTAGGGTGGTCGGCGTATGAACCGTATAGCCGTAAAGCCCCACACCTCTCCGGGGAGAGTTAGTAGAAAAAGTCCTTATAGAAGATAGATTAATCTGCTGTGTGTATAATATTGGTTGGCAGTTTTAATAGGAGAACACAGCGTAGCTTTGTTGTATATGACTCTAAGCTTTGAAAAAGCTATAGATTTATAGAGCTATGTATAGGGCTACAGGCTTATGTATGTTTGCAGTCCAAAAAAAAAGTAAGGTAGTTGAGAAGGGTTTATGTTGATCCTCAGTGGGCCTGTGATCATCAAATAAAACAAACAGCTCTATGAAGAAATCAATGTCTCTTTTGCAGATAGTGTTTGGGTATGGTAGGCTTCTGTCTGGTGACTGAAGTAAAGCTGCGTGTAATATACAGTATTTTTAGTTGTTCACAGGATGTTTGTTAACATGCCCCATAGACATCTGTATTTGAATAACACAATCTTGTATTCAGCAGTGCATGCCCCATTCAAAAAGCCGTTTATCTATGAAGCGTTATAAGTAAATCAGGCCTCTATGTGTAGTTTTCCCATATTTGTCTTAGCATGTGAAAGAAGCTTTCTCTCTCCCAGCCCTCTTTATGTAATCGTACCCTCGAGTGTATGAGATTACGTTACCAGTTGTCTTGAGGCTGTGGCTGATGCCTTTAGTGCTGTCTTCTGCTCTTATCGTTTTCTGGGTTGTCGGCTTGCCACGTGGGTGCGGCGTTTAAAATACGGCAATGTGCGCCGCCAGTAATCAGAAGGTGAGTGATGTCGGTTCCCAGAATTTAACCTCCGGGATCATAGGCCAGAGATCCACTGCAGTTGTCCCGTTAGTGGTGATGAATGTAGCTTGCTTGGAGGTGTTATCAGCGGTTAAAGGCAGAAAGTGCTCCGGTCCAAGATGGCGACCGGGCTTCAGTGAGACTCTGATGTTTGTTCTGAGCGGGTAGATATGGGGGAGGAAGGAGGGTAGAGAAAGGGATCGGTGTCACCCCTGAGTTGATAAGAGTCGTTGGGAATAGAATTAAGGGGTTAGTAGAGTCCCCACCATATCGGCTCCTGTGATGTGAGCAGCAACAGCTCCGGAGCTTCACAGAAAAGCAGCCATGTCCCAGCAAGGCTTGGCTCCGCCCCCATTCCAATTCCTTATTTTATATGCTTTCGCACTTTTTTATCACCCCACTTCTTGGCTATTCGTTAAACTGAATTGTGGGTGTGGTGAGGGGTGTATTTATAGGCATTTTGAGGTTTGGGAAACTTTGCCCCTCCTGGTAGGAATGTATATCCCATACGTCACTAGCTCATGGACTCTTGCTAATATGAAAGAAATGAATTTATCAGGTAAGTTCTTACATAAATTATGTTTTTAGCTTTAATTTAGTGTAGTAGACAACCCAAAGTATTAATCTAGACCCATTTTGGTATATGTCATGCCACAATTTCACTGCCAAATGCGATCAAATAAAAAAAATCGTTCACTTTTTCACAAACTTTAGGTTTCTCACTGAAATTAATTACAAACAACTTGTGCAATTATGGCACAAATAGTTGTAAATGCTTCTCTGGGATCCCCTTTGTTCAGAAATAGCAGACATATATGGCTTTGGCTCATCACACGTGTATTATGTCTAGCGGTGAAGCGGTTAATTAGGGAGCTTGTAGGGAACTTGCAGGGTTAATTTTAGCTTTAGTGTAGATATCAGCCTCCCACCTGACACATCACACCCCCTGAACCCTTCTAAACAGCTCCCTTCCCTCCCCCACCCCACAATTGTCCCCGCCATCTTAAGTACCGGCAGAAAGTCTGCCAGTACTAAAATAAAAGGTATTTTTTTTTTTTTTATGTTTTTAGCATATTTACATATGCTGCTGTGTAGGATCCCCCTTTAGCCCCCAACCTCCCAGATCCCCCCCCCCCAAACAGCTCTATAACCCTCCCCCTCTACCTTATTGGGAGCCAACCTGGGTATTGGCAGTTGTCTGCCAATACCCAGTTTACAAAAAAAATAGATTTTTTTTTTTTTAATTCTGTAGTATAGCTTCCCCTCCAAAGACCAACCCCCTACCCCTCCCAGACCCCTTAGATCTTTTATTTACCCATTCCCTCTCCCCTTTCTCCCACTTATTACAATTAGTTTTCTCTAGTGTAGAGTTTCCCACCCACTCCCGCCCCGTGCACGTGCCTGCCCGCCGCCCCCCTGCATGCACGCACGTCTGTGTGCGCCCCCAATGACCACGCCACCTTCTTACCGCAAGCACTCATCGGTGGCCACCCACCTGCATCCCACATCAGCTCCCACCCACCAACGACTGCGGCCATCAATGTCCGGTGGAGAGAGGGCCACTGCAATAACCGAAAAGCGACTGGAAGTGATCAGGATCGCTTCCACCGCTTTCCAAGACCGAGTTCATACTGGGTACGTCCTCGGTCGTTAACTGGATTTTTTTAGAGGACGTACCCCATACGTCGTCGGTCGTTAAGGGGTTAAAGACAGAAAACAAAACTGACAGTCAAAGTTAAACGCTGATTATTGAGAGAAAGCAGCAATTTTACCCAACTTTTCAATTTACTTCTATTATTTAATTTGCTTTGTTCTTTTGGTGTCCTTTGTTAAAGAGTAAACCTAGTAGTCTGATATGAGCTTAGGGGCGTGCACGTGTATTTAGCACTATGCAGCAGTGTTTGTTACTATATAAAACATTGCTATAAATGTTTTTGGAAACTCTGCTGTCTGAAGACACGTACACACTCCTGAGTTCACCTAGGATTACTCTTTAACAAAGGATACCAAGAGAACTAAGCACACTTGATAATATAAGTAAATTGGAAAATTGTTTGAAATGTCATGTTCTATCCAATCCATTTAAGTTTAATTTTGACTTTACTGTCCCTGTAACAGTACATAAAACAATATCAAATTAACCCCCAACCTACAGCAACTCAGATTAATTATCACCAGCAACACTTTATACACAGCCATTTTCTGTTACTTAAATCATACTTAAAGGGATAGGAAATTACACTTTCATGATTCAGATAAAATGTGTAATTTTATGATACTTTTAATTTCACTTCTGTTATTAAACGTATGTACTACTACGGGCTGACTGGTGGCTACACACATGTGCCTCTTGTCATTCACTCACCAGATATGCTCAGCTAGCTCCCAGTAGTACATTGCTGCTCTAAGCTGACTTTGCATGAGTTAAAGGGACAATCTACACCTTGGTGATCTTAAAGTCTTACCTTAGATTTAGCTGCAAATAGTCTCCTGCACCTTTTCTATATCATGCAGCAGGAACAGTAAAAAAGTTATTTTAAAATGAATGGCTGCCAAGCTCAGCCCACTGATGACATCATGATCTGGGCTGCATCTAGGCAATGACAGTCTGTTGAATCCAACTAATGAGCCTTTTGTGATTGGACGCCCTATGCAGCCCAGATCATGATGTCATCAGTGGGCTGAGCTTGGCAGCCATTTCAAAGTGGCCAGAAACAATATTCATTTTCAAATAACTTTTTTACTGTTCCTGCTGCATGATATAGAAAAGGTACAGGAGGCTATTTGCAGCTTAATCTAAGGTAAGACTTTAAGATCACCAAGGTGTAGACTGTCCCTTTAAATACCTAGTTATATACAATCAGTGGTACAATAGCGCTGGTATTACGAGTTTGTACTTGTTTTGTTTCTCCAATTCCAACAACCTATCATTAAGGCGAGTATTGTAATCTTCTATGTCTGATATCATTTGCTCAGCTTCTCCCTATCTATCCTGGAAGCACCTGATTTCCTGGGATAAAATCTGAATATCTTTATGAGCTTCTTATCAACTGTGAACCTTCTGTATCTGCTATTGAGGTTTTTCAGTAAGTTAATCTAGTGAGGTTCTTACTTAATTATCCCCAGGATTGTTTTTGGGCGGCATGGTATTATTTACAAGAAACTTTTCCATATGCTGTAGTCTTGAACCTTATGCTAAATTATTTACAAGAGCTTAAAGGGACAGTCAACACCAGAATTTTGTTGTTTAAAAAGATAGATAATCCCTTTATTACCCATTCCCCAGTTTTGCATAACCAACACGGTTATATTAATATACTTTTTACCTCTGTAATAACCTTGTATCTATGCCTCTGCAAACTGCCGCCTTATTTTATTTCTTTTAAAAGACTTGCATTTTAGCCAATCAGTGCCCACTCCTAGTTAACTTCATGTGTGTGAGCTCAATGTTATCTATATGAAACACATTAACTAACACCCTCTAGTGGTAAAAAAATGTCAAAATGCATTCATATTAGAGGTGGCCTTCAAGGTCTAAAAAATTAGCATATCGACCTCCTAGGTTTAGCTTTCAACAAAGAATACCAAAGGAACACAGCAAAATTGGTGCTAAAAGTAAAGTGGAAAGTTGATTAAAATTACATGCCCTATCAGAATCATGAAAGTTAATTTTGGACTTGACTGTCCCTTTTAAAGTAATAGTTATCAAAACCTTATTATGCTTAAATTATAAGATAAATTGTATACCAGTCAAATAACCACTACTGCAACTTTGTTAACCAACTTTCCAGCTAAAGCAGTCAAATAGAAGCACGGCCAGCCTACCCCAGAACACTTTAAACAAAATTAATAGCTTTACAGATTACATAAATTACAGGATTCATATAATATAATACAATAGTTCTTATCATCCAATCCAAAAAAAGATTGAAAAAGGCCCAAAAGGATGCAAGTGGTGCTTGATATCACATGACCTCTATAGATGTGACAGTAAATCGAGTCAGGAAACCATTGGCTTTTTACAGTCCTCTTGTAGGCACAGCAGGAAAAATATTTTATTTTATCAGGTCAAAATGAAGAGTGCCAAACAGCTAAATCACTTGCGGTAGATCTTTAAGGTAGATGCTGGCCCACCTCCTTTACACAAATGACAACTTGTAGATTTTAACATTCTTAAGCCAACCACAGCAGAGATAGATATCACTCCTCTTCTAATAGGCGATATTTCAGGTTTTATGCCCTTTGTAGTAAGGAAATCAGGTCCTCTGATTAACAAAACCCCACATTAAGGGTTTATATTGTCAAATATATGTGTAGTCTTTAATGTTGAGAATAGAAACCCTAGAAAACCACTCTAGGCAGAAAAAATTAAGAATACTGGGTATTTCAGAAACAATAAAGAAAACTGATTCAAAATAATTTGTAGAAACACAATTACAAGCACTAGTGGGTCTATCAAAAGAGAAAGAGCCTCTCTGTACAGCAAGAGTATATAGGACTAACCCTATGAGACATAATACTTGTACTCTCCCTAGACCAGTTTTTATGGTATAACCCAGATATAAAGGGTTAATACCAGATGAAAGATTCCCTGAATAAGGGATCAGCAACACACAAACTGAGTTAATTCCCAACAAACATGAGACCAAGCTCCATCTTGAGGGTAAAACAGAATGTGTTTTATTGAGGGCTATATGCCCAGTATTTATGCAGGTCTCCCACCTGGTTGACACTCCCTAAGTGGGGGATTGGAAGAGTATAGTACATTAGATAGAGGGAAGACACCCTTTTACAGGATACAATAGAATTACATTACTTAACCAAATAAACAATTAAACACAAGAAAACAAGGGAGTCCTTCTTGACACCTGGCAGTCTGATTAAACAATGTGAACGCTTATCACTTAAACTTAATTACAGTAAACAATAGTCCTTCAAGTTTTTGTTTTCAGAGACGCTTCTTTCCAGTTGGAGACAAATCTCATCAGCTTCTTTACAAGTTTTTTGTACCTGCTCTTTATAGGTATCCACAAGCCCTTCATACTGACGTAAGTTGCCCTTGAGTTGCTGTACCTTACTATGAGCCAGCGTCAGCTTTTTCTCCAGTGTCGCTAAGTTTGTCTTTACTGTTTCATGTTCCACTCTCAAGCTGGTGTTTTCTGCGGTCTGTCGGTGCAGCTTGTCTAGCAGAGATTCCCGTTATAAACATGCTTTTTCCTCTGTGCTCCTCTTCTCTCCCGCTAGCACTGTTATGTGATTATTTAACGTGACCATTGTCCTTCATCACCGCGTTGTAGCGAGACTTCCATGTATCAATAGTGGATAGAGATTTACTGAGCTCAGCGTCCTGGGGCTTAGCAGCAGGTGGGTCGGTCTCGGTAGCACAGATCTGGGCACGGGTAGTCACAGGGTTAACATCGGCGGGACCCATGGGAGCATAGGCAGAAACAAGGGGGCCAAGTCATTTCCAAGGAGAACATCTACTGGTAAGTCCTTCATGACCCCCACATTCACATGTCTAGAGCCCACTCCCCAATCCAAATGTACCCGGGCAACAGGTAGGCGGAACACAGAGCCCCCTGCTACCCTCACAGCCACAGTGTCTCCGGTGTGCTGGTTCTCAGACACCAAGTTCTTTTGGAGCAAGGTCATGGTAGCACCAGTATCCCGTAGACCACTGACCTCCTTCCCATTCACTTTAAGCAGTTGCCGGTGTTGCCGGTTATCCCAGTGGGCAGCTTGCACGTGGTCTGCTTCATGTAGGATGCCCCAGCATTCTTCCTCCTCTACGCAGTGGGTTACGTGGGTTTCCACCGGCGGGTCTCCTCCAGGACTGTGCTTGGTTCGCTGTGTTTAGGGGACATTCTGGTCTTTTGTGCCCTAGTTGCTTACATCCAAAGCACCGAATAGGTTGTGAGTAGTCCCGTGAGTTGAACCCGGCTGTCTGAGGATAGTTTGTGGCTGGAGGTGGTGTGCTAGAGCGGTGCGCCGGGGGTTGGTAACTGGTAGCTGCTGGGGTGACTGTGGGTCAGTACTCCACTCTGGCAGGGCGCTTAGTAGTAGCAGTGTCCAGTTTGCGAGCATCCGTATACTCATCTGCCAGGCGAGCAGCTTCATGCAGGGTGGAGGGTTTACGGTCCCGAACCCACTCTCTAACTCCTGCGGATAACTTGTCAAAGCAATGTTCCAACAGGATTAGCTGCAGCACCTCTTCCCCAGATACGGCTTGGCACCCCGCCATCCAGTGAGCTGCTGTGCGGTGCACCTTACATGCCCACTCAACGTAGGAATCTCCAGCTAGTTTAACAGTGTCTCTGAACCGCCTCCTGTATGCCTCCGGTGTAATCGCATACCTGGAGAGCAGCTCCTCTTTTACAGCATTATAATCCCCGACTTCCTCATCCGGAATGGCCCGAAAAGCCTCGCTGGCCCGGCCGGATAATTTTCCGGATAATATCGTGTCCCAGTCCTCTGCGGGTACCTTGTGTAGGGCACATTGTCTCTCAAAATCTGCAAGGTACCCATCAATCTCTCCTTCTGTTTCCAGGAAGTTTTTAAAAGCTGCAAAATGTACCTTTCTTTTTTCCACTGGGGTTGCTGTGACTTGGGCTGCTGCAATGCCACTTTGGCAAAGTAGGTTGGCCTCCACAGCTGCTATGACCCGGTCGATAATTTCGGCAGACGGGTTGGGGCCATAATGTGCCAGTCTTATTTTAACCGCCCGGTCAAAGCTTGCTTCTTCGGGGGTTCGGTCTGATATGCTGGGCTCATTGGTTTCTTCGGGCCATGGTACTCCATCCATCTCAGTCAGTATTGTAATAATCTCCCTCTTCCTGAGGTTACTGGCTTGTCGGCCCCGTTGTTCTAGCAGGTCTTTAAGGGTAGCTCTTCTGGGCGATGAGGTTCATCCCGTCGCTTGCCACCAGTTGTTATGGTATAACCCGGATATCAAGGGTTAATACCAGATGAAAGATGTCCTGAATACGGGATCAGCAACACACAAACCCAGTTAATTCCCCCCAAACATGAGACCAAGCTCCATCTTGAGGGTAAAACAGAATGTGTTTTATTGAGGGCTATATGCCCAGTATTTATGCAGGTCTCCCACCTGGTTGACACTCCCTAGGTGGGGGATTGGAAGAGTATAGTACATTAGATAGAGGGAAGACGCCCTTTTACAGGATACAATAGTATTACATTACTTAACCAAATAAACAATTAAACACAAGAAAACAAGGGAGTCCTTCTTGACACCTGGCAGTCTGATTAAACAATGTGAACGCTTATCACTTAAACTTAATTACAGTAAACAATAGCTGATGTCAGGAAACATGTTTTCAAAAAATAGTTTCTCAAAGCTGAGCAAAGTTAACCCTTCCAGTACTGACAGAGGGGTCTGTCACACCAGTAATTGTGGAATTTTTAAGCCTTAAAACTAAAATGCTTGTGTTTAGTGCATACCAACAAATTGGTAATATTATGTTTCAGGGAAAGAAAATTGTAATCTTTCAGCACTATGCAGCAGACATAGTCAGAGCTATAATAAAGCTTATACTTGTGTGTAACGAATTAAACAACAAGGGCTGCAGAGCAAGTCAAATAGAAAAAGTTAAGACTAATGATATAGTAATCTGAGACCAGTAGATTTAAAAATACAAGTTAGTAAGCAACAGCTTGGACCTCCCAGCTTTAAATTCCATAAATTCCTATACGGCTCGGAAGAATTTATTAGCTCAAAATAGGAAGAATAACTAAGTAACAATAAGGGATGTAGTAATATACAAACATTATGGGAGGCAGGAAAGGCAGTAATTAGAGGAGAGATCGCCTCTTATGTTATAAAATATAATAAGGCCACCCAGAAACAATTCAAATACCTAAGTGAGAAATTAACAAACTCTTATAGTAACTATCTATTGATTAAGTCAGGTTTTCTGGCGGAGGAAATATTTTTCAGATAAAAAAATGGATTTATACCTATCCCATCAGGCAGCTAGGGGCATTAAAAAACTTAAAGACAATATTATAGATTTGGTAACCGTTCGGGGACACTCCTGTCCTCATTAATAAAAGTGCAAAGATCTTCAAAACAAACCCGGACTTGGTTGAGGAATTTCAGAATTACTACTCCAATAAAGAAGAATAAAGAGGAAGGGCATAGTAAAAAAAAAAATAGTAATATTAAGATTCCAAAGATCACTCAAACTCATCAGAAGACATTAAATGCTCCTAAAACAAATGAGGAAGTCAATAAAACCTTACTAGGGTTGACAGCGGGGAAATCACCTGGTCCGGATTAACTACCTATAGAATGGTATAAAATCCTGAATACCCAGATAGTGAATACTGTCACAGAGCTATTTAACGCTTATTTTTTTTGGTAACATTCCACCCTCCGAGACCTTTTTGGCTGCCAATATCATTGTGATCCCCAAAAGTGGCAAGGATCCGCTAAATGTCACCTCGTACCGCCCTATCTCGCTCCTTAATCAAGACTAAAAGATTCTAACCAAAATTTTAGCATCTAGGTTAAAAACAATGCTTCCAGAGGTGATCAAACAGGGTTTATACAAGGCAGGTCATCAACTGAAAACATTTGTACAGTTTTTGTGAATTATTTTTGAAAAAAAACAAGAAAAAGAGCCAATAATACCAAATGCACTTCTTTTGGCTCCAGATGCCAAGAAGGCCTTTCGATAGGGTGGAATGGCCATACTTAACATCTTGTTTAAGCAGATTCAATATAAAAGGCCACTTTGCAAAATATATCGGTAGGGTCTACTCAAACACTACCGCCTCTGTAATAGTGAACAATGAGATCTCCCCCAGGTTTAACTTGGGTAAAGGGAAACAACAGGGATGTAGTATTTGAAGTTTTTATTTTCCTTTTGAAAGATTTTGAAATAGAAATCATATCTCATGTACATTAAGTGCTATAGTATATTCAACATATTCAATAGCAGACTTTATACCCTATCTTTATATCCTATCTATGAGATCAAGGATTGCAATAGGTGGGAAGGTGATCTCATTTTGTTTTGTTTTGTTTATGCAAATTGCACATAGGGTTTGTGTAATGTGCTGTGTGGTGAAATTTGCTATTAATAGCTATCACAATATATTTCGTAACTACATGATATTTATCTCTTTTTTTGGCTCCACACTTTTGTGACTCACCCTTTTTTTTGCTCCACCCTCACTCATGGCCGGTATTTTTTTAAAGAAAAGGTGGCAACCCTAATAACTTTAAAAAAGAAAAGTTCAGGTTAAATTTATTCAGATTATTATAGCATATGATTGCATCAGCCAATAGGATTTTTTCTACCTTAATTCCGATTGGCTGATAGAATTCTATCAGCCAATCGGAATTCAAGGGACGCCATCTTGGATGACATCATCTAAAGGACCCGTCATTGTTCCAGTAGCCGTCGGATGAAGAGGATGCTCCGTGTCGGATGTCTTGAAGATGGACCTGCTCCGCGCGGATGGATGAAGATAGAAGATGCCGCCTGGATAAAGACTTCTGCCCATCTGGAGGACCTCTTCTGCCCGGATTCGATGAAGACTTCTGCCCGTCTGGAGGACCACTTCACACAGCTTCGTTGAGGACTTCGGCCCTGTTGGGTGAAGACTTCTCAAGGTAGGGTGATCTTCAAGGGGTTAGTGTTAGGTTTTATTAAGGGGGATTGGGTGGGTTTTAGAGTAGGGTTGGGTGTGTGGGTGGTGGGTTTTAATTTTGGGGGGGGGTATTGTACTTTTTTACAGGTAAAAGAGCTGATTACTTTGGGGCAATGCCCCGCAAAAAGGCCTTTTAAGGGCTATTTGTAATTTAGTATAGGGTAGGGTTTTTTTTTATTTTTATTAGGGGGATTAGATTAGGTGTAATTAGTTTAAAAAAATTGTATTTTATTATTTTCTGTAATTTAGTGTTTGCTTTTTTTTGTACTTTAGTTAATTTTATTTAATTGTAATTAATTTAATTTAATGTAGGTAATTAATTTATTTATAGTGTAGTGGTAGGAGTAATTGTAACTTAGGTAAGGTTTTATTTTACAGGTACTTTTGTCTTTATTTTAACTAGGTAGTTATTAAATAGTTAATAACTATTTAATAACTATTGTACCTAGTTAAAATAAATACAAACTTGCCTGTAAAATAAAAATAAGCCCTAAGGTAGCTACAATGCAATTATTAGTTAATATTGTAGCTATATTAGGGTTTATTTTATAGGTATTTAGTTTTAAATAGGAATCATTTATTTAATTGTAGTTATTTTATTTAGATTTATTTAAATAATATTTAAGTTAGGGTTAGACTTTAGGGGTTAATACATTTAATATAGTGGTGGCGACGTTGGGGGGGCAGATTAGGGGTTAATAAATGTAGGTAGGTGTCGGCAATGTTAGGGACGGCAGATTAGGGGTTAATAATATTTAACTAGTGTTTGCGAGGCGGGAGTGTGGCGGCTTGGGGGTTAATATATTAAAGTGGCAGCGATGTCCGGTTCGGCAGATTAGGGGTTAAAATTTTTATTTAAGTGTTTGCGATGTGGGGGGGCCTCGGTTTAGGGGTTAATAGGTAGTTTATGGGTGTTAGTGTACTTTAGCACTTTAGTTAAGAGTTTTATACTACGGCGTTAGCCCATAAAATTCTTAACTACTGACTTTCAAATGCGGTAGGAGTCTTGACAGGAGAGGGTCTACCACTCACTTTTAGGAAGAGTCGTAATACTGGGGTTAGGGAAATCCCATTGAAAAGATAGGATACGCAATTGGCGTAAGTGGATTTGCTGTATTTTCGAGTCACGAAAAAAAGTGAGCGGTACACCTGTACCTGCAAGACTCGTAATACCAGCGGACATTAAAAAGCAGCGTTGGGACCTCTCAACGCTGCTTTTTAAGGCTAATGCAAGACTCGTAATCTAGGCGTTAATTTTTTTGGCATTCCAGGACACAGTGGGTTAAATTTGCCCCAAGGAGGCCGTACATTATGCATCTAACGGATCCCACATACCATTTATTCAACTTATACAGAGTTTTATTTGTTTGGTATAACAGCTTTAAGTGTGATTCCCTTCTGTCTAGGGATGGCGTTGCTTCTTTAATTTGTTTAAATGTCTTAATTTTTTGTTTATCAAAATCTATTAATTGATGCATATATTCTAATCCTTTATCTCTCCGGATTGTAAAAGGGTAAGCTTATAGTAATACTTCAAATTCGGAATTGACCATAATGACCATGTAAATGGAAACTTTCAGGTTGATATTACCCCTTTTGCAAAGTTTTGACCAAGCTATCATGATATCTTTGTAAATGTGTATATTTTTTAATTGATTTTGGTATTTTATACTGCTCCAAGTGTAATATTTCTTGTAAGGTGTAGGGTCTTATCATTTCTGATTCTAATTCTATTAACGCATAATGGTTTTGTTTTGTTAGTCAATCTAAAGCTGTTAACCCACCACTTCTAATCTTACATTACATGTTTAGTTTCAGAACATTCTATGACTGTAAACATCAGCACAGCAGTATAATAAAAAAGAGACTTTATTCAACAGGATGGCAAAATGTACAAACATGGACAAATTGTCTGATGCATTTCACGCCCCCTAGTGGTGCTTCCTCATAGACTGAGAATAATAAACATATGATCTTCTTATATACTAGTCATAAATGATCAATGATTTAGATGATAGTTTATTACTTTGCGTTGTGGGGGGGATGGCAGCTTAGGGGTTAATAGTTTTAGTTTGCGATGTGGGAGAATGGTCATTTAGGGATTAATAATTCATTTAGATCATTTACATTGCGGGGAGTGGTGGTTTAGATTTAATAGTTTACTTAGATCATTTGTGTTGTGGGGGTGGTGGTTTAGGGGTTAAGAGTTTATTTTGATTGTTTGTGTTGTGAGGGGATGGCAGTTTAGGGGTTATTAGGCTAGGGTCTTATGGTTGGGTGTTTTTTCCACTTTTTTGTCTACATTGATCTCTATGGGGGAATACATGCTCGCGCACGTGAAAACTCAAGTTAAGGTTTTTTTGTGCTTTTTTGGTTAACATTAGCATAAAGTACGTTTTTTTTGGAACTTGAAATACCAGCGCAACCCGACAAGCACAAAAAGCCTAAAGCAAGCAGTGTTTTCGGGATCGCGGGAAATTATTTACTGCGCCACTTGTAATTTAGCCCAAAGTCTTCTTTTTCTTACTCTATGCTATAAACAATTGAAAAATAATATTTTAGCCTTTGCATTGTGAATTAAGACAACTCAGTACTGACCAGGAGAAGATAAAGGACTGGGGGTGGAGTACAAGACAAATACAAAAAGTCTGACAGTGAGAATTAGTAGGAAGTACAATACCAATACTGTAGTATTAGATTTAACTTACACTTAAACAACTCTTATTTAACATTTCTTTTCAGGATAAAATCTTGTTATCTGTAAGTGCTTTTATATAAATGATAGAATAAAATGATTATATTTGTAAGGTTGTGGTTTGTCCCACTTATAAATAGATTGTCTGCTCCTGAGCTTATATTGTAAAGCTCTGGGAAAACTGTAACACACACAGAGCTAACCGTACTAAATGCTTGTACCCCAAGGCAGAACAGTGTGCGATGTGCGATCTCATCGCAGAAACTGTAGTGTGTCTGCAGAAAGACCGGCTGCGACAGTAAAAAAAAAAATTGCCTGCACTTTTAATTTCTACCTGCAGGTGTCACTGTTCCGTTCTATCACAGTGTAAATATTTACTACGTTCCTCTCTTTTCCATTTTTAACAAATACACATATTAACACACATACATTAACACACACACTAAAACACACACACATATTAAAACAGAACTTGAATCTGATTGGCTGATTCAAATCAGCCAATCAGATTTTTCCTACCTTAATTCCGATTGGCTGATAGAATCCTATCAGCCAATCGGAATTGAAGGGACGCCATCTTGGAAGACGTCCCTTAAAGGAGCCTTCATTCGTCGGTAGTCCGTCGGGAAAGAAGGATGTTTCGCGTTGGCGGGATGAAGATTGAAGACCCCGCTTGGAAGATGACATCGCCCGGATAGAAGACTTCTTCAGCGCCTCTTGGAAGATGACATCGCCCGGATGGAAGACTTCTTCAGCGCCACTTGGAGGATCACTTCATCGGATGGAAGATTTCTTCAGCGCCGCTTGGAGGATAACTTCTGCCGCTCCGGGTCTCCTCTTCGGTTCCATCGCTGCTCGGCTGAGTGAAGACAACTCAAGGTAGGATGATCTTCAGGGGATTAGTGTTAGGTTATTTTAAGGGGGGTTTGGGTTAGATTATGGGTATGTGGGTGGTGGGTTTTAATGTTGGGGGGGTTGTATTTTTCTTTTACAGGCAAAAGAGCTGAATTCTTTGGGGCATGCCCCACAAATGGCCCTTTTAAGGGCTGGTAAGGTAAAAGAGCTTTGAACTTTTTTTATTTAGAATAGGGTAGGGCATTTTTTTATTTTGGGGGGGGGGGTTTGTTATTTTATTAGGGGCTTAGATTAGGTGTAAGTAGCTTAAAATTGTTGTAATATTTTTTAAATGTTTGTAACCTATTTTTTTTATTTTTAGTAACTTAGCTTTTTTTTGTACTTTAGTTAGTTTATGTAATTGTATTTAATTGTAGTTATTTGTAGTTAATTTATTTAATTTATTTAATGATAGTGTAGTGTTAGGTTTAATTGTAACTTAGGTTAGAATTTATTTTACAGGTCATTTTGTATTTCTTTTAGCTAGGTAGTTATTAAATAGTTAATAACTATTTAATAACTATTCTAACTAGCTAAAATAAATACAAAGTTACCTGTAAAATAAATATAATTCCTAAAATAGCTACAATGTAATTATTAATTACATTGTAGCTATCTTAGGGTTTATTTTACAGGTAAGTATTTAGTTTTAAATAGGAATAATTTATTAAAGTATAGTGTAGTGTTAGGTGTAATTGTAACTTAGGTTAGTTTTTATTTTACAGGTAAATTTCTCTTTATTTTAGCTAGGTAAGCTATTAAATAGTTAATAACTATTTAATAGCTATTGTACCTAGTTAAAATAAATTGAAAGATGCCTGTAAAATAAAAATAAATCCTAAAATAGCTACAATATAATTATTTATTATTATATTATTATTATTATTATTATTATTATTTATTTTGTAGCTATATTAGGGTTTATTTTAAAGGTATTTAGTTTTAAATAGGATTAATTTAGTTCATAATAGAAATATTATTTAGATTTATTTAATTAATATTTAAGTTAGGGGGGTGTTAGGGTTAGTGTTAGACTTAGGTTTAGGGGTTAATACATTTATTACAGTGGCGGCGGTGTAGTGGAGGGCAGATTAGGGGTTAATAAATTTAATATAGGTTGCGGCAGGGTCCGGGAGCGGAGTTTTAGGGGTTAATACATATATTATAGTTGCGGTGGGCTCCGGGAGCGGCGGTTTAGGGGTTAATACATATATTATAGTTGCGGTGGGCTCCGGGAGCGGCGGTTTAGGGGGTAATAACTTTATTTAGTTGCGGCGGTGTAGGGGGGACAGATTAGGGGTGTTTAGACTCGGGGTACATGTTAGGGTGTTAGGTGCAGACATCTCCCATAGAAATCAATGGGATGTCTGGCAGCAGCGAACTTGTACTTTCGCTATGGTCAGACTCCCATTGATTCCTATGGGATCCGCCTTCTCCAGGGTGGCGGTTTGAAAACCAGGTACGCTGGGCCGGAAAAGTGCTGAGCGTACCTGCTAGTTTTTTGATAACTAGCAAAAGTAGTCAGATTGTGCCGCACTTGTGTGCGGAACATCTGGAGTGACGTAAGAATCGATCTGTGTCGGACTGAGTCCGGCGGATCGAAGTTTACGTCACAAAATTCTACTTTTGCCGGTCTCTAGCCTTTGATAACTAAGGCGAATCAGCCTCGCCACAAATACGCTGCAGAATTCCAGCGTATTTGAGGTTGACGGCTTGATAACTAGGCCCCTAAGTGTGCATCTGGATATCCTACCTACATACTACATTCTATTTGCAGTGCACCGGGTAGTTGCTATAGTAGTGTGTGCCACTTTTTTGCATTTGTGAATATATATATATATATATATATATAGAAATGTCCAGCAAAGTGCACTCCAGATCTTGCATATATGCGCCTTGGGTGCTAGAGCCAAAATATTAATACATCAAAAACAAGCAGCACTCCAAAGGTCTTATATCCATATGTCACCTTTATTTACGTGAACGTTTTCGGGCTACAAAGAACCCGTCCTCAGACTTACAAGGCTATGTAAACTTACCACCACGCTGTGTTATATCCACCACCAAACAAACAATGAACTACGCTCTCCACGTAAGATGCGCCTCCCCTGCGAGTGACGTCATCCGCCGTGGCAACGTAACAGGGACTGAAATAAAATGAATATATTTAGACAACAAATGCGCAAATAAACATAGGCAATACACATCCTATTCTAATATCGGGCAATAGAAAAATGGGCAATGGGCAAATAGAAAAAATAGTAATATAACCTGTAATAATGTTATGCAGTTCCTAGTGCCGTACCACACATGTCCCGGCGGTTGCCATAGCAACTTATATCAACAATGTAGCACATTAAATGCGGCATATGTGGAGGGCAACATGAGAACTACAAACATAAAGGAATATACTGCAACCAAACATAACTGCAATAGCCCATCTATATATGCAAGAACAGTGGGGGACTTTAAAAATGCATGGGACAAGCATAGGGCTATCCTACGAACTAGATAAGTTTATACTGTTAGGTAAGGTGGGGCAGACTTGCTGGGCCTATGGCTCTTATCTGCCGTCAATATCTATGTTTCTATGTAATAAATACCTCAACATCCTAACAAGGCCAATTATAATAAACTGCCCAGTAAGTACAATATAGGACTAAAGCATAAGGGTAAGACAATTTTGTCAAAACTACCATAGGTTGCTAAATGAACTCTATTAATTAACTATATGCCATACCAAAAAGAAAAATAAAAATAAAATGATAATTAGAATGATTCTGGACTCTCAACAGAGACATCCATTTTTAGCAGAGACTTATAAGAACACATGCCAGTCCAACTGAGTATTCAGTCCATAGGGGACCAGAGTATTCAACTCAAATGTCCATTTGGCTTCCCTTTGTAGCAGCATACGGTTCCTATCTCCTCCTCTGGATAATGGCGGTACATGGTCAATAATCGTGTATTTAAGATCCATAACAGTGTGCTTCATTTCCAAAAAATGTCTGGCTACTGGTTGTTCCGATGCCCCTTTCCTAATCGCTGTCTTAATAGCAGATCGGTGATTTGCCATGCGTGTACGTAGGTCATCCGTAGTCTTCCCTACATAATATAGTCCACAGATACAGTGTAAGAGGTACACTATATGTGTAGTGGTACACGTCAGGCGGAATCTGTGTTTGTACATTTTGCGTTTGTGTGGATGAGTGAAGCATGATCCAGTTATCAATCCTCCACAAGTAGTGCAGCCAAGACATCGAAATACCCCTGGTTTTTTTATGTCCAGCCATGTAGCTGTTTTGTAGCTTTGTACAGGGTCAGTGTTAATCAGTAAGTCCCGTAAGGACTTAGACCTTCTGTAACCCACCCTGGGTGGTTGTGAGTTGTGCAGAGGTAGGGATTTATCAGTATTGATGATCTTCCAATGCTTGTTTAAGATATCCATTAAGGGACCCTTATCCCCTGTAAAAGTAGTCACAAATGTCATTCTTCCATCCTCAATCCTAGGCTCTCTATTTGGAAGTTGGCAAATATTGTCACATTGTTCTTTCAACAATTTATAAGGATAACTCCTTGTTCTTTGATAAATTAGCTCTACGCCCTGCTTTGGATAAACCAGCATATATTTATACACATCTATTAAAACTTAAACAAAAAGAAAAAGATCTAACTTTGCATGGGGCATACCTCTCAGAGTACTACCGCAGAGGTTTCATTCCTAGAGGATTTAGGATCAGGAATGTACCCACTTTGGGCAGAAACAATCCCTCATTTTGTGACAGATGGTGCAGCATTGAAAATAAATGCTCTTTAGATCTTGTACTACTTGTCATACAAGAAGTGGGGAGATTATTACAACTAATTAAGGCAGAGATTACAGCCTATGAATTACCAAATTTACCTAGATTGGAGGCTGACAATACAGAGGATTGGATAAACAAACTCCAGAGCAAGCTTGAGAAATATGAAACTGATTTAATTCAGTTTAAGAATAAAAAATTGGAGGCTGTAATAAGTGACTATAGGGACAAAAGAGTCTATTTATGGCAATTGACGGCCAGTGAGAGACAGAGACAACACTTTGTTAGGAGGAGACGGGCACGATACTATAAACCTCAGGATTTGACTACTGTAGAGAGCTCAGGGTCTGGTTCAGGCTCTGATACAGATCAACCACAGAATCCTACTCAGGTAGCTCAACACCCCCAACACCCCCAAGGAGTGACTACTCGCTCAAAAAACTGCAGAGGAAGAGGGGGCAGACAAGGAGAGGGGGGTACAAGGGGAAGACCACCCTTACACCCTCGGAAATGACGAATAACATAGTAGTCAACCTGAGTGATTACCCCTTGAGTGACTCTGAAATAAAAATTTTGAATAAAGGACTCACTTTTGTTCCCACCAGCAGAACTGATCCATTTGAGTTCTATATTGACACCAAAAAATTTCAAAGATTACTCTCTTTAAAGGAGAAATTTGGGGAATCTGAAATGGAATATGACCAACTGAAAAAGAAGTCGACATATACCCCTCCTTTCAACAATTCCAGCATTAATACCTTTACGAGATTAATACAGGATGATATGAATCATTCTATTAGTACACATCAAAGAGAGACTTTCAATAACTTCTCAAAGGAAGACTGGAAGGTATTAAAAAATCTATCAGGCAATAAAGAGCTAATTATACGTGAGGCCGACAAGGGTGGGGCAGTGGTCATCCTTAACTATAAGGACTACAGGACAGAGATCTTGTCACAGCTTGCGGATGAGAACACGTATAGACCACTAACTGGTGACCCTACACAATTATTCAAGAAAAAGCTGGATGAATATGCTAAATTGGTATATGACCAGGGGTTCATTAATAGGGATACTTATCTCTATCTACTAGTGACATATCCCAGAACTCCGGTCCTATATACCCTTCCTAAAATACATAAGGGAATCTCTCCTCCACCGGGAAGACCAATCGTGTCCTCTATAGGCTCATTACAGCAACCTCTTGCTACGTTTGTAGATAAATTCCTACAGCCTATTGTATACCATACACCATCTTATTTGAGAGATTCTATGGCACTTCTTGAGATGCTACAAAATTTGGAGGATTTGGACGAGGATATATGGCTAGTCACACTAGATGTGACTAGTCTATATACTGTAATCCCACATGAAGAAGGACTACAAGCTGTTTTTTTCCATCTCTGCAGACATCCCTATATTGGACCCCCTCCTGAGATCCTACTTCAATTTCTAGAGTTTTGTCTGACTACCAATTTTTTCAGATTTGAACAATCTTTTTACCTACAGAAGAAAGGGACGGCGATGGGGTCGAATATGGCCCCATCGTATGCCAACTTGTTTATGGCCCATTTTGAAGAGTTTGGGACGACATTGTTTCAGGTCAAGAACATCCGATTTTTTAAGAGGTATATAGATGACCTGTTTCTCATTTGGTCTGGGACTTTGGAGGACCTGGAGACTTGGTATCAACAATTGAATGAGGCTAATGTAGCTCTGAAGTTCAAAATGGTGTATAGTAGAACACAAATCGACTTCCTGGATGTTAGATTATATAAAGGGAATGGGAAAATCCAGTCGACACTGTACAGAAAGGAAACTGACAGAAATTCCCTATTACATTACACCAGTTGCCACCCCCCGGCATTGAAGAGAGCATTGCCGAAATCGCAATTGCTGAGAGTGAGTAGGAACAACTCAGAAATAAGTAACAGAGATTTACAATTGGAAGAGATGGTACAGCGGTTTAGAACAAGGAGTTATCCTTATAAATTGTTGAAAGAACAATGTGACAATATTTGCCAACTTCCAAATAGAGAGCCTAGGATTGAGGATGGAAGAATGACATTTGTGACTACTTTTACAGGGGATAAGGGTCCCTTAATGGATATCTTAAACAAGCATTGGAAGATCATCAATACTGATAAATCCCTACCTCTGCACAACTCACAACCACCCAGGGTGGGTTACAGAAGGTCTAAGTCCTTACGGGACTTACTGATTAACACTGACCCTGTACAAAGCTACAAAACAGCTACATGGCTGGACATAAAAAAACCAGGGGTATTTCGATGTCTTGGCTGCACTACTTGTGGAGGATTGATAACTGGATCATGCTTCACTCATCCACACAAACGCAAAATGTACAAACACAGATTCCGCCTGACGTGTACCACTACACATATAGTGTACCTCTTACACTGTATCTGTGGACTATATTATGTAGGGAAGACTACGGATGACCTACGTACACGCATGGCAAATCACCGATCTGCTATTAAGACAGCGATTAGGAAAGGGGCATCGGAACAACCAGTAGCCAGACATTTTTTGGAAATGAAGCACACTGTTATGGATCTTAAATACACGATTATTGACCATGTACCGCCATTATCCAGAGGAGGAGATAGGAACCGTATGCTGCTACAAAGGGAAGCCAAATGGACATTTGAGTTGAATACTCTGGTCCCCTATGGACTGAATACTCAGTTGGACTGGCATGTGTTCTTATAAGTCTCTGCTAAAAATGGATGTCTCTGTTGAGAGTCCAGAATCATTCTAATTATCATTTTATTTTTATTTTTCTTTTTGGTATGGCATATAGTTAATTAATAGAGTTCATTTAGCAACCTATGGTAGTTTTGACAAAATTGTCTTACCCTTATGCTTTAGTCCTATATTGTACTTACTGGGCAGTTTATTATAATTGGCCTTGTTAGGATGTTGAGGTATTTATTACTGTTCTTGCATATATAGATGGGCTATTGCAGTTATGTTTGGTTGCAGTATATTCCTTTATGTTTGTAGTTCTCATGTTGCCCTCCACATATGCCGCATTTAATGTGCTACATTGTTGATATAGGTTGCTATGGCAACCGCCGGGACATGTGTGGTACGGCACTAGGAACTGCATAACATTATTACAGGTTATATTACTATTTTTTCTATTTGCCCATTGCCCATTTTTCTATTGCCCGATATTAGAATAGGATGTGTATTGCCTATGTTTATTTGCGCATTTGTTGTCTAAATATATTCATTTTATTTCAGTCCCTGTTACGTTGCCACGGCGGATGACGTCACTCGCAGGGGAGGCGCATCTTACGTGGAGAGCGTAGTTCATTGTTTGTTTGGTGGTGGATATAACACAGCGTGGTGGTAAGTTTACATAGCCTTGTAAGTCTGAGGACGGGTTCTTTGTAGCCCGAAAACGTTCACGTAAATAAAGGTGACATATGGATATAAGACCTTTGGAGTGCTGCTTGTTTTTGATGTATATATATATATATATATATATATATATATATATATACATACATACATATACTGTACATAACTAGTATAACCATAGCTAAGTTTACATTATGTATATATTTACACATTTTTAAGAATTATTTTTTTAAATTAACTAACTGAATGACAGCACTGAGAGAATACTTCCAAATGACCGATGAACGGTGAGTGCCAACTTTTGAGCTGGAAACAGAGAGGCAGAAAGTGGGGGGAAAAGAATTTATGTTTAAAAGGACCACAAGACTTCCAAGTTACCTCCCCAGTTAGGAATTATTCAAAACTACTTATGATCATGGACAGACATTGGAGTCATAAATGAAGTTTATATCAGAAAGATCTCAATATGGATATAATACTGGTGGGATATGGCTAATCTGCTGGATGGCAATTACTGAAATTCAGGTGGAATAGCTTTGTGTGCAGGAAAATTATTAGAATGAAAAATAATATTTAATTTAAAAAAAAGAAGATGGAGGAGAGGAAGACAAACAGTGATGTAAGTCCATCTGAAGGAATTAGGAAAACTACTACCCATCTAGATTGTAAGTTCCCACGGGAACAGGGCCCTCAATTCCCCCTGTATCTGTCTGTAAAATTTGGTCTTTTATTGTATTGTTTCTCCGTCGTACTTCTATCCTTGTACCCATGGGCAGTGCTGCGGAATCTGTTGGCGCTTTATAAATAAAGAATAATAATAATAATAAAAATACTACAAAGAGACAGGTAAAGGGAAGAAAATAAAACAAAATTTATGCTTACCTGATAAATTCCTTTCTCCTGTAGTGTAGTCAGTCCACGGGTCATCCATTACTTATGGGATTATAACTCCTCCCTAACAGGAAGTGCAAGAGGATCACCCAAGCAGAGCTGCTATATAGCTCCTCCCCTCTACGTCATACCCAGTCATTCGACCGAAAACCAAACGAGAAAGGAGAAACTATAGGGTGCAGTGGTGACTGGAGTATAATTTAAAATTTAGACCTGCCATAAAAAACAGGGCGGGCCGTGGACTGACTACACTACAGGAGAAAGGAATTTATCAGGTAAGCATAAATTTTGTTTTCTCCTGTTAAGTGTAGTCAGTCCACGGGTCATCCATTACTTATGGGATACCAATACCAAAGCTAAAAGTACACGGATGACGGGAGGGACAGGCAGGATCTTTACACGGAAGGAACCACTGCCTGAAGAACCTTTCTCCCAAAAACAGCCTCCGAAGAAGCAAAAGTGTCAAATTTGGAAAATTTGGAAAAAGTGTGAAGTGAAGACCAAGTCGAAGCCTTGCAAATCTGTTCAACAGAGGCCTCATTTTTAAAGGCCCAAGTGGAAGCCACAGCTCTGGTAGAATGAGCTGTAATTCTTTCAGGAGGCTGCTGTCCAGCAGTCTCATAGGCTAAACGTATTATGCTACGAAGCCAGAAAGAGAGAGAGGTAGCCGAAGCCTTTTGACCTCTCCTCTGTCCAGAATAAACGACAAACAGGGAAGAAGTTTGTCGAAAATCTTTAGTTGCCTGCAAATAAAATTTCAGGGCACGGACAACGTCCAGATTGTGCAGAAGTCGTTCCTTCTTTGAGGAAGGATTAGGGCACAATGATGGAACAACAATCTCTTGATTGATATTCCTGTTAGTGACTACCTTAGGTAAGAACCCCGGTTTAGTACGCAGAACTACTTTGTCTGAATGGAAAATCAGATAAGGAGAATCACAATGTAAAGCCGATAACTCCGAGACTCTTCGAGCCGAGGAAATAGCAATTAAAAACAGAACTTTCCAAGATAAAATCTTGATATCAATGGAATGAAGGGGTTCAAACGGAACACCCTGTAAAACGTTAAGAACTAAGTTTAAGCTCCATGGCGGAGTAACAGTTTTAAACACAGGCTTAATCCTGGCCAAAGCCTGACAAAAAGCCTGAACGTCTGGAACTTCTGACAGACGTTTGTGTAAAAGGATGGACAAAGCTGAGATCTGTCCCTTTAACGAACTAGCGGATAAACCCTTTTCTAAACCTTCTTGTAGAAAAGACAATATCCTAGGAATCCTAACCTTACTCCATGAGTAACTCTTGGATTCGCACCAATGCAAGTATTTGCGCCATATTTTATGGTAAATTTTTCTGGTAACAGGCTTCCTAGCCTGTATTAAGGTATCAATCACTGACTCCGAGAATCCACGCTTTGATAGAATCAAGCGTTCAATCTCCATGCAGTCAGCCTCAGAGAAATTAGATTTGGATGTTTGAAAGGACCCTGCACCAGAAGGTCCTGTCTCAGAGGTAGAGACCATGGTGGACAGGACGACATGTCCACTAGGTCTGCATACCAGGTCCTGCGTGGCCACGCAGGTGCTATTAGAATCACCAATGCTCTCTCCTGTTTGATCCTGGCAATCAATCGAGGAAGCATCGGGAAGGGTGGAAACACATAAGCCATGTTGAAGGCCCAAGGTGCTGTCAGAGCATCTATCAGAACCGCTCCCGGGTCTCTGGATCTGGATCCGTAACAAGGAAGTTTGGCGTTCTGGCGAGACGCCATGAGATCCAGATCTGGTTTGCCCCAACGCCGAAGTATTTGGGCAAAGACCTCCGGATGAAGTTCCCACTCTCCCGGATGAAAAGTCTGGCGACTGAGATAATCCGCTTCCCAGTTCTCCACGCCTGGGATGTGGATCGCTGATAGGTGGCAAGAGTGAGACTCTGCCCAGTGAAATATCTTTGAGACTTCCATCATCGCTAGGGAACTCCTTGTCCCTCCTTGATGGTTGATGTAAGCCACAGTCGTGATGTTGTCCGACTGAAACCTGATGAACCTCAGAGTTGCTAACTGAGGCCAAGCCAGAAGGGCATTGAAAACTGCTCTTAATTCCAGAATATTTATGGGAAGGAGACTCTCCTCCTGAGTCCATGATCCCTGAGTCTTCAGGGAATTCCAGACAGCGCCCCAACCTATCAGGCTGGCGTCTGTTGTTACAATCGTCCAATCTGGCCTGCTGAAGGGCATCCCCTTGGATAGATGTGGCCGAGAGAGCCACCATAGAAGAGAATTTCTGGTCTCTTGATCCAGATTCAGCATAGGGGACAAATCTGAGTAATCCCCATTCCACTGACTTAGCATGCACAATTGCAGTGGTCTGAGATGCAGGCGTGCAAAGGGTACTATGTCCATTGCCGCTACCATTAAGCCGATTACCTCCATGCATTGAGCCACTGACGGGTGTGGAATGGAATGAAGGACACGGCAAGCATTTAGAAGTTTTGTTAACCTGTCCTCTGTCAGGTAAATCTTCATTTCTACAGAATCTATGAGTCCCTAAGAAGGGAACTCTTGTGAGTGGCAATAGAGAACTCTTTTCTTCGTTCACTTTCCACCCATGTGACCTTAGAAATGCCAGTACTAACTCTGTATGAGACTTGGCAGTTTGGAAACTTGACGCTTGTATCAGAATGTCGTCTAGGTACGGAGCTACCGATATTCCTTGCGGTCTTAGTACCGCCAGAAGAGAAACCAGAACCTTTGTAAAGATTCTTGGAGCAGTAGCTAACCCGAAGGGAAGAGCTACAAACTGGTAATGCCTGTCTAGGAAGGCAAACCTTAGGTACCGGTAATGATCTTTGTGAATCGGTATGTGAAGGTAGGCATCCTTTAAATCCACTGTGGTCATGTACTGACCCTTTTGGATCATGGGTAAGATTGTCCGAATAGTTTCCATTTTGAACGATGGAACTCTTAGGAATTTGTTTAGGATCTTTAAATCCAAGATTGGTCTGAAGGTTCCCTCTTTCTTGGGAACCACAAACAGATTTGAGTAAAACCCTTGTCCTTGTTCCGACCGCGGAACCGGATGGATCACTCCCATTAGTAAAAGATCTTGTACACAGCGTAGAAACGCCTCTTTCTTTATCTGGTTTGTTGACAACCTTGAAAGATGAAATCTCCCTTTTGGAGGAGAAGCTTTGAAGTCCAGAAGATATCCCTGAGATATGATCTCTAACGCCCAGGTATCCTGGACATCTCTTGCCCAAGCCTGGGCGAAGAGAGAAAGTCTGCCCCCTACTAGATCCGTTTCCGGATTGGGGGCCCTCACTTCATGCTGTCTTAGGGGCAGCAGCAGGTTTTCTGGCCTGCTTGCCCTTGTTCCAGGTCTGGTTAGGTTTCCAGCCCTGTCTGTAGCGAGCAACAGTTCCTTCCTGTTTTGGAGCGGAGGAAGTTGATGCTGCTCCTGCCTTGAAGTTACGAAAGGCACGAAAATTAGACTGTCTAGCCCTTGGTTTGGCTCTGTCTTGAGGCAGGGCATGGCCCTTACCTCCAGTAATGTCAGCGATAATTTCTTTCAAACCGGGCCCGAATAATGTCTGCCCTTTGAAAGGTATGTTAAGCAATTTAGATTTAGAAGTCACATCGGCTGACCAGGATTTTAGCCACAGCGCTCTGCGCGCCTGAATGGCGAATCCGGAATTCTTAGCCGTAAGTTTAGTTAAATGTACTACAGCATCTGAAATAAAAGAATTAGCTAGCTTAAGGACTCTAAGCTTGTCTGTAATCTCATCCAGCGTAGCTGAGCTAATGGTCTCTTCCAGAGACTCAAACCAGAATGCCGCCGCAGCCGTGACAGGCACAATGCATGCAAGGGGTTGCAATATAAAACCTTGTTGAACAAACATTTTCTTAAGGTAACCCTCTAACTTTTTATCCATTGGATCTGAAAAGGCACAGCTATCCTCCACCGGGATAGTGGTACGCTTAGCTAAAGTAGAAACTGCTCCCTCCACCTTAGGGACCGTCTGCCATAAGTCCCGTGTGGTGGCGTCTATTGGAAACATTTTTCTGAATATAGGAGGGGGTGAGAAAGGCACACCGGGTCTATCCCACTCCTTGTTAACAATTTCTGTAAGTCTCTTAGGTATAGGAAAAACGTCAGTACACGTTGGTACCGCGAAATATTTATCCAACCTACATATTTTCTCTGGGATTGCAACCGTGTTACAATCATTCAGAGCCGCTAACACCTCCCCTAGTAACACACGGAGGTTCTCAAGCTTAAATTTAAAATTTGAAATATCTGAATCCATTTTATGTGGATCAGATCCGTCACCCACAGAATGAAGCTCTCCGTCTTCATGCTCTGCAAATTGTGACGCAGTATCAGACATGGCCCTAGCATTATCAGCGCACTCTGTTCTCATCCCAGAGTGGTCTCGTTTACCCCTAAGTTCTGGCAATTTAGATAGAACTTCAGTCATAACATTAGCCATGTCTTGCAAAGTGATTTGTAATGGCCGCCCTGATGTACTTGGCGTTACAATATCACGCACCTCCTGAGCGGGAGATGCAGGTACTGACACGTGAGGCAAGTTAGTCGGCATAACTTCCCCCTCGTTGTCTGGTGAATTTTTCTTAACATGTACAGATTGGCTTTTATTTAAAGTAGCATCAATACAATTAGTACATAAATTTCTATTGGGCTCCACATTGGCCTTTGAACATATTGCACAAAGAGATTCCTCTGTGTCAGACATGTTTAAACAAACTAGCAATTAGACTAGCAAGCTTGGAAAATACTTTTCAAATGAATTTACAAGCAATATCAAAAACGTTACTGTGCCTTTAAGAAGCACACAAAAAACTGTCACAGTTGAGATAACAATGAACCGGATTAGTTATAGCAATCAATTTTTCACATGAAATGCATTAATTTAGCAAAGGATTGCACCCATTAGCAAATGGATTATTAACCCCTTAATATGAAAAACGGATAACAAATAAACTATATACGTTTTTATCACAGTCAAAGCACAGTCTCACAGGTCTGCTGTGAGTGATTACCTCCCTCAAACTAGTTTTGGAGACCCTTGAGCTCTGTAGAGACGTCCTGGATCATGCAGGGAGAATAAGGAAGACTGTGACTGAATTTCTGATGCGTAGTAAAAGCGCCAAAATAGGCCCCTCCCACTCATAATACAACAGTGGGGAAGCTCAGTAAACTGTTTTATTTAAAACAAACGACAGCCAAGTGGAAAATAATGCCCATAAATTTTTTCACCAAGTACCTCAGAGATAAAAACGATTAACCTGCCAGTAAACGTTTTAAATATAAACATATGAAATGATATTAAAAGCCTGTTGCTAGTCGCTATCACTGCAGAAAGGCTATAAGTTATATGTATACAGTATTTTCTTAGTGAAGTGCCATTCCCCAGAAATACTTCAGTGCCAACATACATACATATCAGCCTGATACCAGTTGCTACTACTGCATTTAAGGCTGTACTTACATTATATCGGTATTAGCAGTATTTTCTCAGTCAATTCCATTCCTTAGAAAATAATATACTGCAACATACCTCTTTGCAGGAGAACCCTGCCTGCTGTCCCCTGTTCTGAAGTTACCTCGCTCCTCAGAATGGCCGAGAACAGCAAATGGATCTTAGTTACGTCCGCTAAGATCATACACAACTCAGGTAGATTCTTCTTCTAATGCTGCCTGAGAAAAAACAACACACTCCGGTGCCGTTTAAAACAACAAACTTTTGATTGAAGAAATAAAAACTAAGTTTAATAACCACACTCCTCTCACACATCCTATCTATTAGTTAGGTGCAAGAGAATGACTGGGTATGACGTAGAGGGGAGGAGCTATATAGCAGCTCTGCTTGGGTGATCCTCTTGCACTTCCTGTTAGGGAGGAGTTATAATCCCATAAGTAATGGATGACCCGTGGACTGACTACACTTAACAGGAGAAATTAAATATAAGAGAGAAATAGTTTTTTTAAGATTATCTTTTTATATACTTTAATTCCACTATTTCAAGCCAAGACTATACCAGCCTCTGCTGGCTTTAGAATGGAAGCATCTTCCTCTGAGCAGCGCGCCGGGCGGGAGGACTTAAAAATACAATCTAGCAGTACTACGCAACGTGCGTAGGAAGATTGTAATATAACTCCTCCGTCAGTTTTCACTGATGTCCAGCCAGGCACTGTAGGGAGTTGCGGCGCGATGGGGGTGAAACCATCAGAGGATATTAATTCCTGCTTGATGGTGTCAAGGACCACCAACATCTTCTCGTGGACCACTGGTTGGCGACCGCTGCACTAGATTACAAGTGGTGCTGTGTGTATAAATAGTTTACCTGATGATATTATATTTATATCTATATAGAGTGACCTATAGCTGTACAATATTATGCACTAGATTACAAGTGGTGCTGTGAGTATAAATAGTTTAACTGATGATATTATATTTATATCTATATAGAATGACCTATAGCTGTACAATATTATGCACTAGATTACAAGTGGTGCTGTGTGTATAAATAGTTTACCTGATGATATTGTATTTATATCTATATAGAGTGACCTATAGCTGTACAATAGTATGCACTAGATTACAAGTGGTGCTGTGTGAATAAATAGTTTACCTGATGATATTATATTTATATCTATATAGAGTGACCTATAGCTGTACAATATTATGCACTAGATTACAAGTGGTGCTGTGTGTATAAAATAGTTTACCTGATATTATATTTATATCTTTATAGAGTGACCTATAGGTGTACAATAGTATGCACTAGATTACAAGTGGTGCTGTGTGTATAAATAGTTTGATGATATTATATTTATATCTATATAGTGACCTATAGCTGTACAATATTATACACTAGATTACAAGTGGTGCTGTGTTTATAAATAGTTTAACTGATGATATTATATTTATATCTATATAGAGTGACCTATAGGTGTACAATATTATACACTAGATTACAAGTGGTGCTGTGTTTATAAATAGTTTAACTGATGATATTATATTTATATCTATATAGAATGACCTATAGGTGTACAATATTATGCACTAGATTACAAGTGGTGCTGTGTATATAAATAGTTTAACTGATGATAATATTTATATCTATATAGTGACCTATAGGTGTACAATATTATGCACTAGATTACAACTGGTGCTGTGTGTATAAAATAGTTTAACTGATGATATTATATTTATATCTATATAGAGTGACCTATAGCTGTACAATATTATGCACGACATCACAAGTGGTGCTGTGTGTATAAATAGTTTACCTAATGATATTATATTTATATCTATATAGAGTGACCTATAGCTATACAATATTATGCACTAGATTACAAGTGGTGCTGTGTGTATAAATAGTTTAACTGATGATATTATATTTATATCTATATAGAGTGACCTATAGCTGTACAATATTATGCACTAGATTACAAGTGGTGCTGTGTGTATAAATAGTTTAACTTATGATATTATATTTATATCTATATAGAGTGACCTATAGCTGTACAATATTATACATTAGTTTACAAGTGGTGCTGTATTTATAAAATATTTTAACTAATGTTATATTTATATCTATATAGAGTGACCTATAGCTGTACAATATTATGCACTAGATTACAAGTGGTGCTGTGTTTATAAATAGTTTAACTGATGATATTATATTTATATCTATATAGAGTGACCTATAGCTGTACAATATTATGCACTAGATTACAAGTGGTGCTGTGTTTATAAATAGTTTAACTGATGATATTATATTTATATCTATATAGAGTGACCTATAGCTGTACAATATTATGCACTAGATTACAAGTGGTGCTGTGTTTATAAATAGTTTAACTGATGATATTATATTTATATCTATATAGAGTGACCTATAGCTGTACAATATTATGCACTAGATTACAAGTGGTGCTGTGTGTATATAAATAGTTTAACTGATGATATTATATTTATATCTATATAGAGTGACCTATAGCTGTACAATATTATGCACTAGATTACAAGTGGTGCTGTGTGTATATAAATAGTTTAACTGATGATATTATATTTATATCAATATAGAGTGACCTATAGGTGTACAATATTATGCACTAGATTACAAGTGGTGCTGTGTATATAAAATAGTTTAACTGATGATATTATATTTATATCTATATAGAGTGACCTATAGCTGTACCATATTATGCACTAGATTACAAGTGGTGCTGTGTTTATAAATAGTTTAACTGATGATATTATATTTATATCTATATAGAGTGACCTATAACTGTACAATATTATGCACTAGATTACAAGTGGTGCTGTGTTTATATAAATAGTTTACCTGATGATATTATATTTATATCTATATAGAGTGACCTATAGGTGTACAATATTATGCACTAGATTACAAGTGGTGCTGTGTGTATAAATAGATTAACTGATGATATTGTATTTATATCTATATATAGTGACCTATAGCTGTACAATATTATGCACTAGATTACAAGTGGTGCTGTGTTTATATAAATAGTTTAACTGATGATATTATATTTATATCTATATAGAGTGACCTATAGGTGTACAATATTATGCACTAGATTATAAGTGGTGCTGTGTATATAAATAGATTAACTGATGATATTATATTTATATCTATATAGTGACCTATAGCTGTACAATATTATGCACTAGATTACAAGTGGTGCTGTGTGTATATAAATAGTTTAACTGATGATATTATATTTATATCTATATAGTGACCTACAGGTATACAATATTATGCACTAGATTACAAGTGGTGCTGTGTGTATAAATAGTTTAACTGATGATATTATATTTATATCTATATAGAGTGATCTATAGGTGTACAATATTATACACTAGATTACAAGTGGTGCTGTGTGTATAAATAGTTTAACTGATGATATTATATTTATATCTATATAGAGTGACCTATAGCTGTACAATATTATGCACTAGATTACTAGTGATGCTGTGTTTATAAATAGTTTAACTGATGATATTATATTTATATCTATATAGAGTGACCTATAGCTGTACAATATTATGCACTAGATTACAAGTGGTGCTGTGTGTATAAATAGTTTACCTGATATTATATTTATATCTATATAGAACGACCTATAGGTGTACAATATTATGCACTAGATTACAAGTGGTGCTGTGTGTATAAATAGTTTAACTGATGATATTATATTTATATCTATATAGTGACCTATAGGTGTACAATATTATGCACTAGATTACAAGTGGTGCTGTGTGTATAAATAGTTTAACTGATGATATTATATTTATATCTATATAGAGTGACCTATAGCTGTACAATATAATGCACTAGATTACAAGTGGTGCTGTGTGTATAAATAGTTTAACTGATGATATTATATTTATATCTATATACAGTGACCTATAGCTGTACAATATTATGCACTAGATTACAAGTGGTGCTGTGTGTATAAATAGTTTAACTGATGATATTATATTTTATATCTATATAGAGTGACCTATAGGTGTACAATATTATGCACTAGATTACAAGTGGTGCTGTGTGTATAAATAGTTTACCTGATATTATATTTATATCTATATAGTGACCTATAGGTGTACAATATTATGCACTAGATTACAAGTGGTGCTGTGTTTATAAATAGTTTAACTGATGATATTATCTTTATATCTATATAGAGTGACCTATAGCTGTACAATATTATACATTAGTTTACAAGTGGTGCTGTATTTATAAAATATTTTAACTAATGTTATATTTATATCTATATAGAGTGACCTATAGCTGTACAATATTATGCACTAGATTACAAGTGGTGCTGTGTTTATAAATAGTTTAACTGATGATATTATATTTATATCTATATAGAGTGACCTATAGCTGTACAATATTATGCACTAGATTACAAGTGGTGCTGTGTTTATAAATAGTTTAACTGATGATATTATATTTATATCTATATAGAGTGACCTATAGCTGTACAATATTATGCACTAGATTACAAGTGGTGCTGTGTGTATATAAATAGTTTAACTGATGATATTATATTTATATCTATATAGAGTGACCTATAGCTGTACAATATTATGCACTAGATTACAAGTGGTGCTGTGTTTATAAATAGTTTAACTGATGATATTATATTTATATCTATATAGAGTGACCTATAGCTGTACAATATTATGCACTAGATTACAAGTGGTGCTGTGTGTATATAAATAGTTTAACTGATGATATTATATTTATATCTATATAGAGCGACCTATAGCTGTACAATATTATGCACTAGATTACAAGTGGTGCTGTGTGTATATAAATAGTTTAACTGATGATATTATATTTATATCAATATAGAGTGACCTATAGGTGTACAATATTATGCACTAGATTACAAGTGGTGCTGTGTATATAAAATAGTTTAACTGATGATATTATATTTATATCTATATAGAGTGACCTATAGCTGTACCATATTATGCACTAGATTACAAGTGGTGCTGTGTTTATATAAATAGTTTACCTGATGATATTATATTTATATCTATATAGAGTGACCTATAGGTGTACAATATTATGCACTAGATTACAAGTGGTGCTGTGTGTATAAATAGATTAACTGATGATATTGTATTTATATCTATATATAGTGACCTATAGCTGTACAATATTATGCACTAGATTACAAGTGGTGCTGTGTTTATATAAATAGTTTAACTGATGATATTATATTTATATCTATATAGAGTGACCTATAGGTGTACAATATTATGCACTAGATTATAAGTGGTGCTGTGTATATAAATAGATTAACTGATGATATTATATTTATATCTATATAGTGACCTATAGCTGTACAATATTATGCACTAGATTACAAGTGGTGCTGTGTGTATATAAATAGTTTAACTGATGATATTATATTTATATCTATATAGTGACCTACAGGTATACAATATTATGCACTAGATTACAAGTGGTGCTGTGTGTATAAATAGTTTAACTGATGATATTATATTTATATCTATATAGAGTGACCTATAGCTGTACAATATTATGCACTAGATTACTAGTGGTGCTGTGTTTATAAATAGTTTAACTGATGATATTATATTTAATCTATATAGTGACCTACAGGTGTACAATATTATGCACTAGATTACAAGTGGTGCTGTGTGTATAAATAGTTTAACTGATGATATTATATTTATATCTATATAGAGTGACCTATAGCTGTACAATATAATGCACTAGATTACAAGTGGTGCTGTGTGTATAAATAGTTTAACTGATGATATTATATTTATATCTATATACAGTGACCTATAGCTGTACAATATTATGCACTAGATTACAAGTGGTGCTGTGTGTATAAATAGTTTAACTGATGATATTATATTTTATATCTATATAGAGTGACCTATAGGTGTACAATATTGTGCACTAGATTACAAGTGGTGCTGTGTGTATAAATAGTTTACCTGATATTATATTTATATCTATATAGAACGACCTATAGGTGTACAATATTATGCACTAGATTACAAGTCGTGCTGTGTGTATAAATAGTTTAACTGATGATATTATCTTTATATCTATATAGAGTGACCTAAAGCTGTACAATATTATGCACTAGATTACAAGTGGTGCTGTGTGTATAAAATAGTTTACCTGATGATATTATATTTATATCTATATAGTGACCTATAGCTGTACAATATTATGCACTACTAGATTACAAGTGGTGCTGTGTGTATAAATAGTTTAACTGATGATATTATATTTATATCTATATAGAGTGACCTATAGCTGTACAATATTATGCACTAGATTACAAGTGGTGCTGTGTGTATAAATAGTTTAACTGATGATATATTTATATCTATATATAGTGACCTATAGGTGCACAATATTATGCACTAGATTACAAGTGGTGCTGTGTGTATAAATAGTTTACCTGATGATATTATATTTATATCTATATAGAGTGACCTATAGCTGTACAATATTATGCACTAGATTACAAGTGGTGCTGTGTGTATAAATAGTTTAACTGATGATATTATATTTATATCTATATAGAGTGACCTATAGGTGTACAATATTATGCACTAGATTACAAGTGGTGTTGTGTTTATAAATAGTTTAACTGATGATATTATATTTATATCTATATAGAGTGACCTATAGGTGTACAATATTATGCACTAGATTACAAGTGGTGCTGTGTTTATAAATATTTTAACTGATGATATTATATTTATATCTATATAGAGTGACCTATAGGTGTACAATATTATGCACTAGATTACAAGTGGTGTTGTGTTTATAAATAGTTTAACTGATGATATTATATTTATATCTATATAGAGTGACCTATAGGTGTACAATATTATGCACTAGATTACAAGTGGTGCTGTGTTTAGAAATATTTTAACTGATGATATTATATTTATATCTATATAGAGTGACCTATAGCTGTACAATATTATGCACTAGATTACAAGTGGTGCTTTGTGTATAAATAGTTTAACTGATGATATTATATTTATATCTATATAGAATGACCTATAGCTGTACAATATTATGCACTAGATTACAAGTGGTGCTGTGTGTTTAAATAGTTTAACTGATGATATTATAGTTATATCTATATAGTGTGACCTATAGCTGTACAATATTATGCACTAGATTACAAGTGGTGCTGTGTGTATAAATAGTTTAACTGATGATATTATATTTATATCTATATAGAGTGACCTATAGCTGTACAATATTATGCACTAGATTACAAGTGGTGCTGTGTTTATAAATAGTTTAACTGATGATATTATATTTATATCTATATAGAGTGACCTGTAGCTGTACAATATTATGCACTAGATTACAAGTGGTGCTGTATGTATAAAATAGTTTACCTGATGATATTATATTTATATCTATATAGAGTGACCTATAGCTGTACAATATTATGCACTAGATTACAAGTGGTGCTGTGTGTATAAAATAGTTTAACTGATGATATTATATTTATATCTATATAGAGTGACCTATAGCTGTACAATATTATGCACTAGATCACAAGTGGTGCTGTGTGCAGGCCCGGACTGGCCATAGGGCATACCGGGCATTTGCCCGGTGGGCCGCCGGTCATCTTAGCCCCGCCCACATACTGAGTGCCCAAATTATTTGTTGGGAATAATATAATGATTATGTTTATGCAACATGTAATACCGGCCGGAATTATATGTTGCATAAACATAATCATTCAGGCCCGGCCGGACTAAACTCAGAGCCAGACGACCATTTTTAGTAGGAGGCCGGCCCATTGTTATTTCTCTGTGGCCATTTTGGGGAGGACTCGAGCATGTCATGTCATGCGCCGGCGCACACAATTTCCTCATGGTGCCGGGCGCGGGCGGGAAAAGAACCACACAGGCTGAGGCTCAAGTCAGGCAGGCGGCAGTTGCAGCAGAAGCAGAGAGACTGTACTAGACACGCAGTCACACACTCACAGTCACAGCACTGCAGACAGACAGAACAACAGGTGAGGTTGCGTTTTAAGCAAATATTGCTGGGCTGGAAATGATCATTGAAATATGTTTGTTAAATTAGGCTAGCAAGCCTACACAGCAGCAGCGTGACTACAGGCGTTCAGAGGCTGCCTGACATGTTTGGGGGCTGCTGTAACAGTCACAGAGACCAGAGAGTGTGGTTACTGACTGTGGTAAGCTTGGATGAGCATCGGGGGAGGCGGGAGCCGCTGCAGCCTGGGCAGAGTCTGATGAATTAAGCTGATCATTTTTGTACAGAGTTAGAGCTAGTATAAATGACAGGGCCGGACTGGGACCAAAAAAAGGCCCGGGCATTTTTGGGCAAAGAGGCCCACTACCCCCCCCCCCTCTCACTATTTCTTATGCACATACATGCAGGCACACAACACACACGCTACACAGCGTTCACATACATGCAGCCACACAACATACAGACAGTACACATCATTTACATACATGCAGGCACACAACACACACCCACCCACACACTACACAGCATTCACATACATGCAGGCACACAACACACACACACAGCATTCCCATACATGCAGGCACACAACACAGTCACACGCTAGAAAACAGCATTTACATACATGCAGATGCACAACACACACAGCATTCACATACATGCAGACACACAACACACACACAGCATTCACATACATGCAGGCACACAACACACACACAGCATTCACATACATGCAGGCACACAACACACACACAGCATTCACATACATGCAGGCACACAACACACACACAGCATTCACATACATGCAGGCACACAACACACACACAGCATTCACATACATGCAGGCATACAACACACACACAGCATTCACATACATGCAGGCACACAACACACACAGCATTCACATACATGCAGGCACACAACACACACACAGCATTCACATACATGCAGGCACACAACACACACACAGCATTCACATACATGCAGGCACACAACACACACACAGCATTCACATACATGCAGGCACACAACACACACACAGCATTCACATACATGCAGGCACACAACACACACACAGCATTCACATACATGCAGGCACACAACACACACACATCATTCACATACATGCAGGCACACAACACACACACAGCATTCACATACATGCAGGCACACAACACACACACAGCATTCACATACATGCAGGCACACAACACACACACAGCATTCACATACATGCAGGCATACAGCACACACACAGCATTCACATACATGCAGGCACACAACACACACACAGCATTCACATACATGCAGGCACACAACACACACACAGCATTCACATACATGCAGGCACACAACACACACACAGCATTCACATACATGCAGGCACACAACACACACACAGCATTCACATACATGCAGGCACACAACACACACACAGCATTCACATACATGCAGGCACACAACACACACACAGCATTCACATACATGCAGGCACACAACACACACACAGCATTCACATACATGCAGGCACACAACACACACACAGCATTCACATACATGCAGGCACACAACACACACACAGCATTCACATACATGCAGGCACACAACACACACACAGCATTCACATACATGCAGGCACACAACGCACACACAGCATTCACATACATGCAGGCACACAACGCACACACAGCATTCACATACATGCAGGCACACAACGCACACACAGCATTCACATACATGCAGGCACACAACACACTACACAGCATTCACACACATGCAGGCACACAACACACTACACAGCATTCACATACATGCAGGCACACAACACACACACAGCATTCACATACATGCAGGCACACAACACACACACAGCATTCACACACACATACACACACACACATATATATATGTAATTAGAAAGAAAGCAGCAACCCAGCTATACCCTTTACCAGCACACGCTCATTAAGCAAATATAAGAACATTGTGAGGCCAAGTCCAAAATATATATATATAGGGGGACTGGAAAAGTTTGGTCTGGGGGGGCAAGTACAACCTAGTGGCAGAGGTATAACAACTCTGACCCCTTTCAAATTTTACATTTAAGAAAATACAGAAGCAAAACACTAAGAAATATGTATAATAATAATATGACTGTTTAAAAATAGAATATAGTCCTATCAGGTATTTTTTTTAATATAGACAGAAAGTTATGATACAAAATAAGTGTGTGTATATATATATATACACACGACACAGCATCTGAAGGACATCCTTTTATTATATATCACCTCTAGCACTTTCTTTTATACATAGCACCACAAGGATAACTCTCAAGTGAAACCTTTAAACACAGTACCTCTAGTTAACCCTTTTCATCACAGCCAACATAGCACCTACAGAAATCTCTTTCCTCTTATTTGTAGAACTAGGAGACACAGTTTGAAAAGCACATTAGTGAGCTGCATATGGATCTGGGAGTGTTCAGCTGCTTCACCTCACAAAACAGACATAATAAATAAAGGCAACACACAAAAGATAACAGGTGGTAGGGGTGTGGGGGGAAAGGGGGCATTCCCCAAGTCAATAAAGAAGCAAAATGCAATACCTACATTAAAAGCATAGTGCATATTAAAGCCTGCTATCCCCTTATATGTGAAAGTGATTCTTACCAGGATCTACTCCAGATTTTGTGTCTATCTTCTGGATAGGCAGAGTGAAGAGGAGGAGTCAACAAGAGGGAGGAGAGAGATGTTGATTCAAACTTAGCTGGATGGGAGAGATCTCAGACAGGCAGCTCTGTGTTAGGCAGGGAAAAAAGCACTCACACTGGATGCAGGGACTGAGCTTCATGAGCCATCTCATGTCACTCCTGTCTGCTAGGACCCGGTAGCACTGTGCTGTCTCACTGTAACTGACAGCTCTCTGCACTGAGCAAGTGAAGGGAAGAAAAAAAAAAATCTAATACGTGATAAAATCACAGTGGAGGGGGCGCAGAATGGTATACAATTCAGATGGTAGTTATTGATAACCCTTAAAGACAATTTAAAACTTAAACAAACTAATGTTATCTTATGAGGTGAAAAATATATCAATATAAGGTTATATAAATCCCTTTTGGAGTATACAGGAAATAAAATATCTCTTTTTAAAAATAAGTTAATAGCTGAGCGGCGGCTGCCTCCTCTCAACCGGATGATCCAGGCAAGAACTAGGAGAAATAAAAAACAGAGGGGCGCCTCATGTGTGGTATAGTCTGATTGAAGACATAAGAAAAAGCAACAGAATAGCCAAATGAGTACTCACATACTCCACGAGCACACTCATGTGCTGGTAGGGGCAGGCTGTAGATTTAGATGGGTGTGACAGCTCACCCTTTCAAGGATACTTCCAATACTGTAGTTCTGCAACAGGTGTAAAACAAATAGAGAGCACTATATGTGCAGACCATTAAGGATGATACATAGAAATGTGCTTTATAGTATAAAGTGGGTACTCACATACTCCCAAAGCACACCAATGTGCTGGTAGATACAGGCTGCAGATTCAGGCAGGTGTGGCAGCTCACCCAAACAAACGTTCTTTTGGTATTGATGCAGTGAAAACAAAGGCAGGTTTAATGCTTCTCAGTAGCTGTGCACTTAGTAGTGATTGCAGGCAGATGGTAGGAAATGAGATCCACTCCAAAAGTAAAAATTTGCAAATATTTATTAAAAACAAAAATTTAAAAACAACACCAGGGTTGTTATACAAAGTGGATTACAGGGTCACCCAGTTGGCCCCAATGATTGCAACGCGTTTCTCGGTTGGCAAAAGAAAGCATCAGCACATTCTTTGAGAAGCCTGGCCCTGAACTGATTGCATGCTACAAACACTGGTAAAGCTGCAGTGTTGCTAGTAGCCATCTGCTCAGCACAGCATGTCAGTATTACAGCAGGGCAGGCAGGAGGTCTGACATCATATGGTCACTAACACGCTCAGTTCCTGCATGCAGCGCTAGTTCTGTCCCTTCTTTCTCATAGAGCCTGCGCGCCGCGGTACTTGTAGACTGACACTGTAGACTGACACTGTAGAGCATAAGAAAGCTCTGTGGCAAAGAAAGAACCTAACTACAGGCTGTATACTAAAAGGAATGACAAGTGTGCCCAAATACTGTTTTCTTAATCCCTGTCCACAGTGCAGATTGTAACTTTGTAAGTATAAATGATCATCACTAACTAAACAATCTGTTTAGTTAGTAATGATCATTTACACTAACTCTAACTCTGTATAAAAATGATCAGCTTAATTCATCAGACTCTGCCCAGGCTGCAGCGGCTCCCGCCTCCCCCGATGCTCATCCAAGCTTACCACAGTCAGTAACCACACTCTCTGGTCTCTGTGACTGTTACAGCAGCCCCCAAACATGTCAGGCAGCCTCTGAACGCCTGTAGTCACGCTGCTGCTGTGTAGGCTTGCTAGCCTAATTTAACAAACATATTTCAATGATCATTTCCAGCCCAGCAATATTTGTTTAAAACGCAACCTCACCTGTTGTTCTGTCTGTCTGCAGTGCTGTGACTGTGAGTGTGTGACTGCGTGTCTAGTACAGTCTCTCTGCTTCTGCTGCAACTGCCGCCTGCCTGACCTGAGCCTCAGCCTGTGTGGTTCTTTTCCCGCCCGCGCCCGGCACCTAGAGGAAATTGTGTGCGCCGGCGCATGACATGACATGCTCGAGTCCTCCCCAAAATGGCCACAGAGAAATAACAATGGGCCGGCCTCCTACTAAAAATGGTCCTCTGGCTCTGAGTTTAGTCCGGCCGGGCCTGAATGATTATGTTTATGCAACATATAATTCCGGCCGGTATTACATGTTGCATAAACATAATCATTATATTATTCACAACAAATAATTTGGGCACTCAGTATGTGGGCGGGGCTAAGATGACCGACGGCCCACCGGGCAAATGCCCGGTATGCCCTATGGCCAGTCCGGGCCTGGCTGACACTATAATAAAGATATAACCCCTATTCCGCCGCTCCCCGACATCGCCACCACCAAATAAATAGGATGAGAGCTATTGAAATTCTATTGGCTGATTTGAATAGCCAAAAGAATTTCAGTAGCTCTCATCCTATTGGCTGATTTGAACAGCCACTAGGATTTCAGTAGCTCTCATCCTATTGGCTGATTTAAATTTAATAAAATCAAATCGGCCAATAGGAATGCAAGGGACACCATTTTGAGACGGCTTTCTTGCGACCGTATTACAGAGGATGCTCCACGCTGGTTGTCTTCAAGGATGGATCCGTTCCGCGCCGTCGTGATGAAGATAGAAGACACCGCCTGGATGGATGAAGACCTCACTGCCTAGATGAAGACCTCCCCGTCTGGATGTCCGGATTTCAAAAACTGTAAGTAGATCGTCGGGGGTTAGTGTTTTTTTTTTAACTTTTTTAGGTGTTTTTTTTTTTTAAATTAGGGTTTGGGCGTTCTTAAAAAAGCTAAATGCCCTTTTCAGGGCAATGAAAAAGAACTGAATGCCCTTTAAAGGGCAATGCCCATATAAATGCTCTTTCCAGGGCAATAGGTAGCTTATGTTTTTCTTAGAGTTAGTTTTTTTATTTTGGGGGCTTGGTTGGGTGGTGGGTTTTACTGTTGGGGGTCTTTGTAGAGCTGTTTAACTGAGGGCAATGCCCTACAAAAGGCCCTTTGAAGGGCTATTGGTAGTTTATTGTAGGCTAGGGTTTTTTTTATTTTTTGGGGGGGTTATAGGGCTATTAGATTAGGTGGAATTGTTTTTATTTTGGATCATTTCATTTGTAATTTTTTCGTAATTTAGTATTTATTATTTTTTGTAATTCAGTGTTTATTATTTTTTGTAATTGTAGATTAAATTTGTTTTAGTAGTGTTAGTTTTTTTTTTAATGTTTAATTAATTTATTTAATTGATAGTTATTTTTATTTTAGTTTAATAGTAATGTTAGTTTAATAAATAGTTTAAACTTAGGTTTTTTTAATTTCCCAGGTAAGTTTTTATTTATTTTAAGATAGGGATCTTGTAATTTTAATTTAAAGTTAGGGGGTTGTTAGGTTTAGGGGTTAATAGTTTAATTTAGTTATTTGCGACGTGGGGGCCGGCAGTTTAGGCGTTAATATGTTTATTTAGTGGCGGTAAATGTGGGAGGCCAGAGGTTTAGGGGTTAATAACTTTATTTAGTAGCGGCGATGTCGGGAAGCGGCGGAATAGGGGTTAATATCTTTATTATAGCGTGAACGATGTTGGGGTGAGGGGAATAGGGGTTAATAACTTTATTATAGTGGTGACGATGTCAGGGAGCAGCGGAATAGGGATTAATACATTTTATTAGTGGCAGCGATGTTGTGAGCGGCAGATTAGTGGTTAAAAAGTTTAATATAGTGTTTGCAATGTGGGAGGGCCTCGGTTTAGGGGTTAATAGGTAGTTTATGGGTGTTAGCGTACTTTGTAACATTTTAGTTATGTGTTTTGTGTAACAGTTTTGTGGTGCAAAACTCATAACTACTGGTCTCAGATTGCGGAACAGATTGTGTCGGTATAGGATGGAACGCAAGCATTTTAGCCTCACTGCAAAACTCTATGGAAATCCCACGTAAAAACGTAATTTTTTTGACTGCGGGACTGATGTTGCATTACAGGCTAAAATGCTTGCGGTATAGCTATACCAACAAGAATCTTAACGGCTGCGTTCCGGTTTTTATGATGAAACGGCCATTTTTTTCAACATTAAAACTGGAACGCAAAATTCGTAATATACCTGTTTCTAATTTATTTCTTTTTTTTTTTATTATGTTTTCTTTTTATTTTCAATTTACAACAAGGAAACAACGCAAAATGAATAGACGGTTCAAATACAGATCTTAACATAGGCAACTGTGACAGAATGGTGCCATGACAAAACAACAACTCATATGAGAGGAGAAAATCCCTTGTGTCCTAAATATCCCATCAGCCCATTGTTCATATTTGTTTCATCCAACGCTAAGACAACAGGGTTCCAAGGAGTAGCGGAAGTTAGAAAAAGTTATGCACATTGGAACCCCAAATTTTTCCAAAAACCGGGCTGCTGGTGATCTTCTCTCGATCTGGGTATTTATGTGAGTTCTTCTTTTTAAATTGAATTATTGGCATCATCTGATTCCATGGTACAAATAGAACCTATCTCATATGTAACTTTAAACATATGTTATAAAAAGGGGGAAAGAAAAAATAAATGGAATAGAGGAAGAATGAAATAAGAAAGAAAAGAGAAAAAGAAAGGGTATCTGTGGTAGTATAGTGATGAGGTTATGAAGTTTTAGGTTTTATGTTTTCGCTCACGCCTCGTTTGTATGCAATATACTCCCTTCTCAGGAGAAATAAACTCAGTGTGGGATCATATTACGTCAAGGGGGGACTGGGACATCTCCTGTGTAGCACTAAGTGTAAGCCGTAGACTGGGTTAAGCCTGCGTATCTGCGAATGTAAAGGACTCCCATAAAAACTGCATATCTTGGTATAGGGAGAGTTGGCCTAGCTTGAAATAATGCAGTCGTTCCAGGAGGAGGTTTCTGTTCACTAGCGCTATCCATTCTTGTGTGGTGGGTATCAGCGTGGATTTCCATTTTTTAGGGATTACTGATTCGCTGCATTTAGCATTAGTTGATAGAGGTGTTTTCGTATTTTACAGGAGATATTAGGGGATTGGCTTAGTAGAACCAAGTCTGGGCTAGGAGATATACTTGTGGTTAGTACTGTGTTGATGAGTTGGAAGATTACTGACCAAAAAGGTCTTATGAGGTCACATTCCCACCAAATGTGGGAGATGTGAGCTTCTTGCTTACAACCCCTCCAGCATGAAGTCGTGGAGTTTTTATATATGAATTTTAACCTTGTTGGGGTCAGGTACCACCTCATCATTATTTTAATGTTGGTCTCTTTTGCTTGTATTAAGTGTGCTGAATGTTTCAGGTTACCAAATCTGTGCGCCCAAGTTTGGGGCGAGGTATTAGTCTTAAGTTCTAGGTCCCATCTTTTCGTGTACGAGGGAAGGAACGGGAAGGTGTTTGAGAGGATTAATTTGTGGAGTTTAGATATTGTTCCTGGAATAAATTCTCTGGCTATACAAATTTGTTCAAAGGGGGTAGGTGTTCGTGTTAGGTCCTTAATGTGCTTGTGTGTAGCTACATAGTGTCTCACTTGGTGTAACCGCAGCCATGAGGATAGGAATGTATGGTTCAGGGTGTCTAATTGACTTTTGGTTTTAAGAACGTGAGTGGCGTCTGTTAAAAGATGCATAGGGAGAGCTTTAATAGGGTATAGTGTTTGTGAGGGGGCTTGGGTATAGCCTGGAGGGAATTCTGGATTATTAATAATTGTGGTTAGGGGAGAGTATCTGGAGGATATTTTGTTTGGGCTTTTACAAATCAGTCTCCAATCTGTCCAAGTTTCATTTGTTATTGAGGAAGATGATATAGCGCATTTATTAAAATGTGCCGGGTTCCAGCAGATGTCATCTAATTTATGAGAAAATGATAGCGAATTTTCAATTTGAGCCCATTTTTTTGGGTTTGGCCCTTCCATTCTGCACCACTCAGTAATTCTTTGTAGTGAGATTGCAAGCTTATAAGATCGAAGGTGAGGGACTCCCAACCCTCCGTCGCTTGGGGATTTATAAAGCGTGTTCTTATTAATTCTCGGAGGTCTGCGTCTCCATATATATTCATTTATGATTTTTTGCAGTGTATCTAAATCCTTCTGAGTTTCTGGGATAGGGATTGTTTGAAGTAGGTAAAGTACTTTTGGGAGTAGCGTCATTTTTGTGACATGAATTCTACCTAGCCATGATATGTTTTTGGGGAGCCAAGTATGTGTAAGGGATCTGAATTCTGATATTAAGCTACTGTAATTGTGCAAGCGAAGATCTGTCATATTAGGGGTGATACGGATGCCTAAATATTTCAAGTATTTTGTCTGTTGCTTAAGGGGGCAGGTTTGTCTTAATGAGTCTAAGGATTGGCTGGGGAGGTTTATAGGCAGATATTCTGATTTCGTCATATTAACTAGGAAGTTAGAGACATTTCCATAGAGGCCTAATTCTAGAATGGCTGAGTGGAGTGAGGAGAGGGGGTTTGTGAGAGTCAGGAGTATATCATCTGCGAAGATTGCTAATTTATGTGAGTCTTTGCCAATATCAATTCCCTGGATTTGATCATTATGTCTTATCTTAATGGCTAGGGGTTCTAGGGTTTAGAATAAATAGGAGAGGGGATAGGGGGCACCCTTGTCTAGATCCATTTCTGATTTCAAAGGGATCAGAGAGTGTGTCCCGTTTACCCTGACTTGTGCTGTCGGGTTGGTGTATAGTGCTAATATTTTATGAATGAAAGGGTCTGGGAACTTGAATCGAGTCAGGGTTTCTTGAAGGTATGTCCAGTCAAGTCTGTCAAATGTCTTTTCGGGCGTCAGTCGATAGGAAAACAGTCGGGGATTTAGTCTGTGAAATGAACTCTAAAAGGTTAAGAACTTTAACTGTGTTATCTTTGGCCTCTCTTTGTGGCACGAAGCCAACTTGGTCTTGATAAATCAAGGACGGTAGGAGAAGGTTAATTCTAGTGGCTAAGATCTTTGCATATATTTTAAGGTCCACATTTAGTAAAGAAATGGGTCTGTAACTGGAAGGGGAGTCAGGAGGTTTGTCCGGTTTGGCAATAACTGAGATATTGGCCTGTAGCATACTATCAGGAAAGGGCTTCAAAGTTGAAGTTGAATTAAATAGAGTTGAGAGACGTGGAATTAGTAGGCCAGAGAATGTTTTATAATATTGGCCCGTGAACCCGTCTGGGCCAGGGGCTTTACCTAGTTTCAAATGTTTTATTGCTTTTTGTATTTCCGCTGGTTGAATGGGTTGTTCCAACATCTCCGATTGTTTGGGTGTGATGTGGAGAATTGGAACCTTGTCAAGATATTGTTTGCATAGTTGAAGGTGTGTTAGTGGATCTCTGTTGGGATATAAATTATAAAGTTTATGGTAGTATGTTTTAAACTCGTTTGCTATGGAATTGGTGTCTTCAATATTTTTACCTTGGGTTGATTTTATGGAATGTACATATGTTTTTTGCTGTTGCGTTTTTAGGGCCCTTGCTAGGTATTTCCCTGGTTTGTTGCCCTCCCTATAAAAATTTTGTTGGAGAAAAAGTAGTTGCCTTTGAGACTTAATTTGGAGTATGGAGTTTAGTTTGTCCCTTTTTACTTTAAGTTCTTCTAGAACATCGCTGTCTGATGGGTTGACTTTGTGGGCATAATCTAGTTTAGATATCTCTGTGGAGAGCAGCTCTATCTCCGCTCTACTTTTCTTTGTGATTTGGGCCTTAGCTTTAATAAATTCTCCTCTTATGGTGCTCTTGTGAGCTTCCCAAATGGTCGCCATATTCATCCCTGGTGTAGTGTTGTGCGCAAAATAATCTGTAATATATTTCGCAAAGAGTTCAATCTGGGATGGGTCTAGTAACATAGAGTCATCAAGCCTCCACTGGTAAGCCCTAAGGGGGGCTGAAGGCCAGTTAATCACGCATGAGACAAGGGAGTGGTCCGACCAGGAGGTATGCTTGATCTGTGAGTGTTTAGAGTGAGAGAGAACTAAGTGGTCAACTAAGATATAGTCTAGCCTAGAGTAGTTGCGTTTGGGATGAGAGAAGAAAGTGTAATCAAGCTTTTGGGGGTTGAAGTATCTCCACACATCATGCAAACCTAGCATTTTAAATTTCCGCCATATTTTGGTGAGGTTTGGGGTTTTGGCTCTAGTTTCTGGGTTCAAACAGTCTACTTTGGGATCTAAAGGAAAATTAAAATCACCCGCGACAATGAGTGAGCCTTTTATTTCTTTCACGATTAAATCTGACATAGAGTTTACAAACTTGTCTTGTTTGGAATTGGGAGCATATGCGTTTACTAGAGTTACAGGCTTACCATATAATAAACCTTTTAGGCAAATGTATCTGCCTTCTTTGTCTGGGATACAGCTTGTTTTAGTAAATGGTAGTGATTTATGAATCAAGATGCTGACTCCGTTAATTTTTTTGTTGGGATTAGTGCTATGGTAGTGTTGTGGGTAGTGCAGTGAGAAGTATTTGGGAATATTTTTGGCTTTGAAATGTGTCTCCTGGAGCATCAATATGTGTCCACCTTTTTTTTGGAGATCATTAATGGCCATTCTCCTTTTGTGGGGGCAGTTCAATCCCTTAACGTTTTGCGTGAATATGACTAAATCTTGAGGTGTGTGGTTACCCATTTAAATGGATTGGGAGTGTAAGCTGTATCATGCCAAGTGGAGTAGGACAAGTTATATGAATCGGAGCGTGAGCTACCCACAGATAAAAGAAGCATGAGTAGGGGAGGAAGTTATAGAAAAAGGAAAGAACAAAGACAAATTCAAAGATAAATAATAGACAAAGTACAATCTTTGCTAGTAACATGTAAAACATTCTTAACTAGAAGGAGAAAATCTCCCAACTGAATGAGAACAATAATAACACATGGTGATAATTAACAGTCAACTATCAGCTTTCATCAATCTATCAGGCTAATATAATTATTGCGACCTTAAAAAAAAAAAAAACATTTCATGGCAAAAACAGAAACAACTTTAGTTATTTTGAACTGAATTACTTGTTGTTAAAGTAGCAAGTGCCACTTCTAGGTATTATAATAAATTTAATGTGAAACAAGAGGGTTACCAGGACTGTCCAAAGTCATCCTTTGTCGCCCACAGGAAGAAGTTGAGAAGAAGAGGGTTTTTGTGATCTTCTTTGGCGAGCTGGAATCCATTCTTTTCTCTGTGGTAGCGGTAGGGGTCCCTTGGATCTTTGTTCTTTGTCAGGTGCAGGGGTTGTGTCATCTAATTGAGGTGGTGGCAAGTCCAAGTCCCTGCAGATGGGTGAAATATCATCAATGGAAGAACAGGATAAGCGTCTACCCCTCCACATTATTATCAGGTGGAAAGGGAAGCCCCATCTGTATGGTATATTTCTTTTTCTTAGGAGCAGAGTGAGTGGTTTGAGGTCTCTGCGTTTAGACAGTGTTCTTTGGGATAAATCAGCAAACACCTGGATCTCTACATTCTTGTGCTTGATGGGCTGATGTTCCCTTGCGAGTTTCATCAAATCCTCTTTTACTTGATAGTTAGTGATTCGAACAATGAAGTCCCTCGGCGGTTGGTCATTTTGTGGTTTAGGGCGAAGGGCTCTATGAGCTCTGTCAATCTCAATTTTCGTTGGGTGTTCTTCTCCTTTTAAAGCACTAAAGAAATCTTGTAGGTATTGATCCAGATCTTGCGGAGAGATAGTTTCAGGAATTCCTCTCAGTCTTATGTTGTGGCGCCTGCTGCGATTCTCTGCATCATCCAGTTTGTCTTCGAGCTTGAAATATTAGCTCCTTGTCGCTGGATAGTGGTGTGAAGTTCAGAGATAGCTTCTGCTTGGGCGTCTTGGGCCCCTTCAAGTGATTCAACTCTGTGACCAATCTCTGATATATCTTTCTTGAGGTCTGAAATTTCGTCCCTAATGCATTGTTTAACTTGAGTTATTAACAAAGAAAAGTCCTTTTTTGAGGGAATCGAATTAAAAAGAGCTTTAGGTATTGTGATGTTTTCAGCCGCTTGCTCGCAGTCAGATTCTGAAGAGCTTTGACATGACACCTGTTCAGGTGGGTCAGTTTCCTCAGCAATGTTGGTTTTAGCTTCTAAGGCTTTGAAAAAAGTGTTCACTGTATGTGATGTAGGTTTCAGCTGCTTGACGGTCTTGCTAGGTTTGTTGCCTTTCTTTGGCGACATTTTTATTAGGTCTGAGCCCACGCTTAAGTGTGTAGTGGATTACTGACTTTTATGCGAGCAACAACAAGAAACAAGCAGCTTTCTCCACTTTATTTATTATTTAGCTGTGTCTCAATTCTTTTCACTATTAGGGAGTGATGACAGTCTCACCCAAGCAGATTTGTTTATAGATTGTTTATGTAAATTGCATACAAAGAGAGAAGCGCTCTACCAGGAACGAACAACAGCTCAGTGGCTTGTTCTATGGCGATTTACCGCCCAGTGTGCTTAGAGGAATGTGGCAGCACCTCAATGACGAGGCCCATAGGAGGCCGAAACGATCGTCTGGGGTTGTCATGTTCCTTGTTCAGAGGAGAATTGCCTGGTATTTCGGGGCTGGACTGACCTTACTTGGCAGGATCAGACTGATATACTTCAGGAAAGTTTTCTTCTGTGAAAAGCACACTGGTCTAAAAGAGGCTGCTTCCGGGTGGTAAATCGCCATAGAACAAGCCACTGAGCTGTTGTTCGTTCCTGGTAAAGCGCTTCTCTCTTTGTATGCAAATTGTTTATGTAAAGCAGTTCATATATATAGTGAGCTAGGTAGGACAGCTCTACAGCACTTCCTTCATACGTGTGCTAGGGGTGGCTGTGCGAGGGTTAATATTTAGGCAGGGTCACTTGCAAGGTAGTATGGTGTAAATCAGCTTTATTATGGTATAAACCTGCTTGGTATTTACAGGCAGTTCATTGACAGTTCATTGACCCCAGGGATATCAGAGTGTTAGAGATGGGCTTTTAACACTGCAAGCCTTAGTTGTTATTTTTCGTTACCCCTTGTGTGACCTGCGTGTTCAACTTTAGAACAGGCTTTGGCCTACAACGGAACTCACCTCCGCAGTTGAATAACGGAGTACCTTGTTGCACTCTGCTTTCTCTCCCACCATATAGCTCAGGGTCAGTTAGGCAGCTGATATGCGCTAGTCCGGTGATCTCGATGAGGCACCTCTTGAGTGCGCAATATAGGTGTCTATAGGGAGGCCGTAACCGCTTGATGCGTGTTTAAAATAAAGATAGCAACTTGCGATTTGAAGGAGAATACTCTCCGTGTGTTCCGCTCTAAGGCCTAGATTTAGAGTTCGGCGGTAGCCGTCAAAACCAGCGTTAGAGGCTCCTAACGCTGGTTTTGGGCGCCCGCTGGTATTTGGAGTCAGTGATTAAAGGGTCTAACGCTCACTTTTCAGCCGCGACTTTTCCATACCGCAGATCCCCCTACGCCATTTGCGTAGCCTATCTTTTCAATGGGATCTTTCTAACGCCGGTATTTAGAGTCGTTTCTGCAGTGAGCGTTAGAGCTCTAACGACAAGATTCCAGCCGCCTGAAAAAAGCAGGAGTTAAGAGCTTTCTGGCTAACGCCGGTTTCTAAAGCTCTTAACTACTGTACCCTAAAGTACACTAACACCCATAAACTACCTATGTACCCCTAAACCGAGGTCCCCCCACATTGCCGCCACTCGATTAAAATTTTTAACCCCTAATCTGCCGACCGCCACCTACGTTATACTTATGTACCCCTAATCTGCTGCCCCTAACCCCGCCGACCCCTATATTATATTTATTAACCCCTAACTTGCCCCCCACAACGTCGCCGCAAGCTACTTAAAATAATTAACCCCTAATCTTCCGACCGCAAATCGCCGCCACCTACGTTATCCCTATGTACCCCTAATCTGCTGCCCCTAACATCGCCGACCCCTATGTTATATTTATTAACCCCTAATCTGCCCCCCACAACGTCGCCGACACCTACCTACACTTATTAACCCCTAATCTGCCGAGCGGACCTGAGCGCTACTATAATAAATGTATTAACCCCTAATCCGCCTCACTAACTGTATCATAAATAGTATTAACCCCTAATCTGCCCTCCCTAACATCGCTGACACCTACCTTCAATTATTAACCCCTAATCTGCCGACCGGAGCTCACCGCTATTCTAATAAATGTATTAACCCCTAAAGCTAAGTCTAACCCTAACACTAACACCCCCCTAAGTTAAATATAATTTTTATCTAACGAAATAAATTAACTCTTATTAAATAAATGATTCCTATTTAAAGCTAAATACTTACCTGTAAAATACATCCTAATATAGCTAAAATATAAATTATAATTATATTATAGCTATTTTAGGATTAATATTTATTTTACAGGTAACTTTGTAATTATTTTAACCAGGTACAATAGCTATTAAATAGTTAAGAACTATTTAATAGTTACCTAGTTAAAATAATAACAAAATTACCTGTAAAATAAGTCCTAACCTAAGATATAATTAAACCTACCACTACCCTATCAATAAAATAATTAAATAAACTACCTACAATTACCTACAATTAACCTAACACTACACTATCAATAAATTAATTAAACACAATTCCTACAAATAAATACAATTAAATAAACTATCTAAAGTACAAAAAATAAAAAAGATCTAAGTTACAGAAAATAAAAAAATATTTACAAACATAATAAAAATATTACAACAATTTTAAACTAATTACACCTACTCTAAGCCCCCTAATAAAATAACAAAGACCCCCAAAATAAAAAATTCCCTACCCTATTCTAAAATACAAAAATTACAAGCTCTTTTACCTTACCAGCCCTGAACAGGGCCCTTTGCGGGGCATGCCCCAAGAATTTCAGCTCTTTTGCCTGTAAAAAAAAACATACAATACCCCCCCCCCAACATTACAACCCACCACCCACATACCCCTAATCTAACCCAAACCCCCTTAAATAAACCTAACACTAAGCCCCTGAAGATCTTCCTACCTTGTCTTCACCATCCAGGTATCACCGATCCGTCCTGGCTCCAAGATCTTCATCCAACCCAAGCGGGGGTTGGCGATCCATAATCCGGTGCTCCAAAGTCTTCCTCCTATCCGGCAAGAAGAGGACATCCGGACCGGCAAACATCTTCTCCAAGCGGCATCTTCTATGTTCTTCCATCCGATGACGACCGGCTCCATCTTGAAGACCTCCAGCGCGGATCCATCCTCTTCTTCCGACGACTAGACGACGAATGACGGTTCCTTTAAGGGACGTCATCCAAGATGGCGTCCCTCGAATTCCGATTGGCTGATAGGATTCTATCAGCCAATCGGAATTAAGGTAGGAATTTTCTGATTGGCTGATGGAATCAGCCAATCAGAATCAAGTTCAATCCGATTGGCTGATCCAATCAGCCAATCAGATTGAGCTCGCATTCTATTGGCTGTTCCGATCAGCCAATAGAATGCGAGCTCAATCTGATTGGCTGATTGGATCAGCCAATCGGATTGAACTTGATTCTGATTGGCTGATTCCATCAGCCAATCAGAATATTCCTACCTTAATTCCGATTGGCTGATAGAATCCTATCAGCCAATCGGAATTCGAGGGACGCCATCTTGGATGACGTCCCTTAAAGGAACCGTCATTCGTCGTCTAGTCGTCGGAAGAAGAGGATGGATCCGCGCTGGAGGTCTTCAAGATGGAGCCGGTCGTCATCGGATGGAAGAACATAGAAGATGCCGCTTGGAGAAGATGTTTGCCGGTCCGGATGTCCTCTTCTTGCCGGATAGGAGGAAGACTTTGGAGCACCGGATTATGGATCGCCAACCCCCGCTTGGGTTGGATGAAGATCTTGGAGCCAGGACGGATCGGTGATACCTGGATGGTGAAGACAAGGTAGGAAGATCTTCAGGGGATTAGTGTTAGGTTTATTTAAGGGGGTTTGGGTTAGATTAGGGGTATGTGGGTGGTGGGTTGTAATGTTGGGGGGGGGGGTATTGTATGTTTTTTTTTACAGGCAAAAGAGCTGAAATTCTTTGGGCATGCCCCGCAAAGGGCCCTGTTCAGGGCTGGTAAGGTAAAAGAGCTTGTAATTTTTGTATTTTAGAATAGGGTAGGGAATTTTTTATTTTGGGGGTCTTTGTTATTTTATTAGGGGGCTTAGAGTAGGTGTAATTAGTTTAAAATTGTTGTAATATTTTTATTATGTTTGTAAATATTTTTTTATTTTCTGTAACTTAGTTCTTTTTTATTTTTTGTACTTTAGATAGTTTATTTAATTGTATTTATTTGTAGCAATTGTGTTTAATTAATTTATTGATAGTGTAGTGTTAGGTTAATTGTAGGTAATTGTAGGTAGTTTATTTAATTATTTTATTGATAGGGTAGTGTTAGGTTTAATTATATCTTAGGTTAGGATTTATTTTACAGGTAAATTTGTAATTATTTTAACTAGGTAACTATTAAATAGTTCTTAACTATTTAATAGCTATTGTACCTGGTTAAAATAATTACAAAGTTGCCTGTAAAATAAATATTAATCCTAAAATAGCTATAATATAAATGTAATTTATATTGTAGCTATATTAGGATTTATTTTACAGGTAAGTATTTAGCTTTAAATAGGAATCATTTATTTAATAAGAGTTAATTTATTTCGTTAGATAAAAATTATATTTAACTTAGGGGGGTGTTAGTGTTAGGGTTAGACTTAGCTTTAGGGGTTAATACATTTATTAGAATAGCGGTGAGCTCCGGTCGGCAGATTAGGGGTTAATAATTGAAGGTAGGTGTCGGCGATGTTAGGGAGGGCAGATTAGGGGTTAATACTATTTATGATAGGGTTAGTGAGGCGGATTAGGGGTTAATACATTTATTATAGTAGCGCTCAGGTCCGCTCGGCAGATTAGGGGTTAATAAGTGTAGGTAGGTGTCGGCGACGTTGTGGGGGGCAGATTAGGGGTTAATAAATATAACATAGGGGTCGGCGATGTTAGGGCAGCAGATTAGGGGTACATAGGGATAACGTAGGTGGCGGCGGTTTACGGAGCGGCAGATTAGGGGTTAAAAGTGTAATGCAGGGGTCAGCGATAGCGGGCTCGGCAGATTAGGGGTTAATAAGTGTAAGGCTAGGGGTGTTTAGACTCGGGGTACATGTTAGAGTGTTAGGTGCAGACGTAGGAAGTGTTTCCCCATAGGAAACAATGGGGCTGCGTTAGGAGCTGAACGCTGCTTTTTTGCAGGTGTTAGGTTTTTTTTCAGCTCAAACAGCCCCATTGTTTCCTATGGGAGAATCGTGCACGAGCACGTTTTTGATGCCGGCCGCGTCCGTAAGCAACTCTGGTATCGAGAGTTGCATTTGCGGTAAAAATGCCCTACGCTCCTTTTTTGGAGCCTAACGCAGCATTTGTTTTAACTCTCGATACCAGAGTTAAATTTATGGTGCGGCCAGAAAAAAGCCCGCGGAGCGTTAACAGCCCTTTTACCGCCGAACTCTAAATCTAGGCCTAAGTCTCTTCACATATTCTCCTATTTTTAGATGTTATTTAATGTATGGCAGTAGCCAAAAGACGTTCTCAAACAGAAAGGGCTCAGGAGCTCTAAGAAGAGACAGCCATCTCCTAGGCTGGCTAGCTCCGCCCCCCCGTTTCTAATTTATTTCTATTATGTAATTTTTGTTCTCATGTATCCATTGTTGAAGAGTAACCCTAGGTAGGCTGATTTAAGCTTAGGAGTGTGCATGTGTCTTTAGCACTATGTGCAGCAGTGTTTACAACTATGTATGACATTGCTATACATGTTATTGAATACTCTGATGTTTAATTGCTGAAAATAACTTCAGGTTCTTAAAGGGACATAAATCAAGTTGGGATAGAGACAAAATATAATATTTAATTACTTTACCTTCAAATTTATACTGCAGCGCCTCACCATTAACCCTTTCATTTAAGTTTCAGAATTGTACAGCTCTAACTCCCCCCACACATTTCCTTCTATGGCTGTATCTATATCTATTGTTGTTTTGGTAGAATACAAAAGTGAATAGGGATTATCTGCTGGAGCATGCCTAGAAGCTGTGAACTCAGTTGAAATACAATGCCTCTGTCTAAACACTGATAAGGGGGGTGGAGTTGGCTGCTCCAGGCAGTTTAGCTATGTAATTAATATACTTGCCAGCAATTTTTAAACATATTTTATGCAAACTATTTTTAATTAATTAGCCCTTTTAGGATATGCACAGATCCCAACCTGTTTTATGTCCCTTTAAGCTTTAAAGTATTTTTTCTGGATAGAACCTTATTTGCCTGTGCAGATGTTTTGTAATTTTCTGTAGATGTTTTTTGTGATGCTGAAATCCTCCACAGTAAAATTGGTTCTATGCAGTGAGGAGTAAACAGCTGTGAGATACAAACAGCTGCATTAATTATAATAAAGCTGATTTTGCTACTCTCTCAGATGAGTGATTTTTGTGCAGCAAATCTGTGAGGTTAATTTATTTATTTTTTTAGTCAGAAATTAGTTTCAATAATAGGTTTTATTTAACAAGTGCTAATTTTGGGTTATACAGTCAGATATGTTTACAGTCATATAAGGGTAATAGTAGAAGCAGCCACTCCAAACCCACCCGTCGGCACCCAATGCAGGGCTCGAGGTGATGACGTCAGAAGCCACCACAACCGTCAACCAGCGAAACGGCAGATACAGCAGCTACGATCTCCAAACACAGAGGCAGGGTGCAATGCCAGGGATGCAGTGAACCAACTGCAGAAGCAAATCCAAAGTCAAAATAGGTCCAGCAGCACAGCAGCATAATAAAAAAGAGACTTTATTCAATAGGATGGCAAAACGTACAAACATGGACAAATCGTCTGATGCGTTTCACGCCTCCTAGTGGTGCTTCCTCATAGACTGAGGATAGTACACATATGACCATCTTATATACTAGTCATAAATGATCACATATTAACTATTTAATCTCAAAACTTCATTACAACAAGAACATTAAAAGAATATATTTGAAATAAAATATGCCACGGTTGTTAATATGTTCTCAATATGCAGAATGACAAATTAATGGTTAAAGTATACTTATATTTACATTTATATTTATCGCTTTGCTTTATACTACACAATTCATCAACTATGCAATTAAACCACATATAGCAGGAATACACTACACTACCTATAATGTGTATGTATATCATCATGCGGCAAACACCAGGTATTAGTACCACACAATAAAATAAGGTTCAATAAGTCCTATACCGCATCATAATATCACAAGGCAAAAAAATATAAAAAATAATAATCATAATTGATAAACAAAATGACAGTGTTCTAGCTAATGTTATCATAACCAATTAAGCAGTAGGCAAACAATATTAGCCCATGGCTTTACATTCCCCATACAACATAGTGTTAATACATTGACATAATTTATATGATTTATAATTTATAAGAAACTTGATTAACCAAGCAAGTGTATAATTGTACACCCATGTACATGAATATGTATAAGTACGCATATAAGTACATGGTATTTTCTCAAAAATATGCCTCTGATTAAGTCAGAAGCATCTGAACTACTATGTAAATTGAATATACACAAAAAAAAATTTAAACAAAATATCTAATATTCCATTCTTTTTTTTTTTTTTTTTACAACAGAATGTTCCTTTTATTCCAAGCACTCTATTTTTTTTTATAATAGTTTTTATTGAGGTATATTTAAGGCATATATTAAACATAAAGATAAGCACTTGCATTGCATGTCACATACAGTAAGGATTAGTGTTACAAAAGAAACAGGATACACGTAAAGAAAACGCAATTGTAGCACATTACATATCATGCAAACATGGGATACTTAGGATGCCAAACATTTAGATGCCTTCTAAGTACAAACCTAGGCCACTCTTGGACCTTCACGAGCATTAAGATGCAAGAAGGCATATGCAAACAAAGGAGACCATTGATGGATCTCATTAGTAGACCTCGATTTTATATAGTTTTATCTCATGCTTATGTGAATAGTGCATATGATAGGGCAGGTGTTATAGGTATAACATTGTTACGTGCACAGATAAATATATATATGTATAATCTTGCATAGGTTATATGAAAAATGAAGCTGAGTATAATGACAAACTGCAAGATTTTGCTAACAAAAAAAGGTAAATAAGGTGCGGCATATACGAGAGAAACCGCGTATCTAGTCCCCCTGCAATAGGAGGCATATTATATGGGGTAAGGGGATGGGGGGGAGGAGGTGGGAATTTAGATAAATTAGATGAGTAAACAGATTGCAATAGAGCAAAGCATTATATCTATACGGGGGACTAGGTGGACATAGGCTAAGGCTTAATGCTGCTCACTGAAATCCAAAAGTCTAAGCTGACGCAGGTTACAAGGGTTATGCAACACTGGCATTGAATATAAGGGTAGGAAAATATGTAACTAGATGCTAACGCAGGACCAGCCTACGTCGGTAAGCAGGATATCCTAGTGTAATAGTAATCTACGCACAGTAGAAGTATTTATATATATATTATGGTTCCAGCACTCCTGTATATATGTATATACTCCTGTATATATGGTCGAAGAAATTCAAAAACTAGTTGGGGTCTTTTGGGTATAACATAATAAAATATTAAAGGCATATTAAATAGGTGGGACAGGGAAATGCTAATATATGCCGTTGGATTAAATTTAAGCTGTGTATAGATTTCAGAGTTGACAGTTGTAGATGCTAGAACATTGGTGGGGTCTAATGAATATATACATTTAGGGTAAAGGGAGTTATCCCGCCATCTCGGCCGCGGACAGCAGGTCGCCATCCCAAGTTAATGAGCTAAACCCCTAAGGAAAGAAATAAATGAGTATCGAGATGTTCCAGATTAAATGTTTATAGCAACATAGGTGGACGGTAAATGGAGAAGTTAGGTGAGACAATCATTGTTGTTGAACAGTCATAGGGTCCCACGAAACCCACATAGCTGCAAAATTCAAACAAACATTGTTTCAAAGAGAGTGAAGATCCAAGTATATTACTGTAGAATCTCATAATGGTCAGGTAGATATTGCTAAGAAACATTACGCTACTTTAAGGGAACAGAGCAAATATACTAACAAAGTTGAACACATATAGGCTACTGCTAAACATCACACCAACTTTGAGGCAACATATTAAGAATTCAAACATTGAGAAACATGGAACGGCAAAACCAAACAACATGGAAAGCATAGTCACAAAATAGGTTGTAGAAATATCCCGGCAGGCTGTACCAATGTCTCCCATTGCCAGCACGGGGGTTATGTCCAAATTAGCCAATGCCTCCACGGAGTCCACGAGGAGCATGCTGCACTGGTTGTAACAGCCCCAGCACTGACCCCCAACCAGCAACAAAAGCACTGTTCAATGTAAGGTCCACTAGCAAGCTTTCGTATTTGCGATCCTGCATGTTACGGCTGATTATCTCTAGTACATAGATCCTAAGGCGCCATGAAGTGTAAGCTAGCTTATCCTTGTCAGCTGGCTGTTCTGTCATCTGTGCAGTAGTATGTGAAGCATTTTTAGCCAGCAGAGTGGTGCTTAGTGTATCCGTTTCGCGGACGCTAGGGATTAGCTTACCGATCCGCATCTCATCCGAGGCAAAGTCTGAGCCTGGCGCCTCATGCTGGGTTAATCTAGTAGTCATGCGGTGGTGATCCTCTGTTATCAGTGTCTCCTCTAGACCGCTACAGAGTGCATCCAGCAGCGGATCTTGTAATATGGAGATAGAGTTCAGCCCTCCATCAGCTTCTCGTCTCTCAAGCTCATTTTTAGTGTAGGGTAATGAGGGAAACCCCTGTGTAAGCAGTAAAGATGGCGGCTGCTGCGTGGTAATCAGACCTGCTGCACACTTCTTCTCGCAGACAGTTAAACCAGCCGAAGCAGTAGTATAGATAACGGAAGGTCTAAAAGCCTCCATCACTGCTTCCAAGAGAGACTCATTATGCCGGTCCAATAACTCCTGTAGTTGAGAAAGAAGAAGCGCGGCCATGTTTTCACATACTCGGCTTTCCCCCGGGAGGTACAGAGCTAGGGTTGAAAAAGTTTAGATGTATAGCGCTACAGGGTTCCTCCAACTGTACCCAGAAGGTAGTCTTCAATATAAGTCTCCAATATAAAGACACAGGAGGGTGTTATCAATAATAAAACTTAGTAAGATCGTAGTAGAAATTAGGAGCTCTCCAGATATGCGTCCTGCTTCTGTGATAGTTGGCTCCGCCCCCCTAATATCCCATTCTAAATTTAAGCCATTGGGAACTCTAGTTTTGAGTCGGTATATCCAATACAATTCCTTTTTTCCAAGTATCTTGTATTTATTTCCACCTCTAGGTGTAATTTTTGCCACATCAATGATTTCTACAGAGAAGTCATCAATACTAGTAAAATGTGTGAGTGTCTCGCCACTGTTGAATCTTTGCAGTAGTATTTGACATCGTTGACATGTTCCCTTACCCTCACATTGACCTCTCTTGTCGTTTTTCCAACATATTGAACATGGCAAATGTTACACAAATAGATGGCAAATGTAGTCTTACAATTGGCATAAAAACCAATTTCATAAGTTGCTTCATCAGCAAATTATCTAAATGTATTAGTTACATCCATCATGCTACATGTTAAGCATGTTCTTACTCCACATTTAAAGTTTCCTCTCTTTCTCAACCAATTATCACTCCTGGTACCCATTGTATTTGCAACCATGCTAGGAGCTAACCTAGATGCCAGGGTTAATTTTTTTTGGTACAAATTTGCATTTTTCAATGTGATTTTATAATATATTGTCACCCCAAGTATTGGCAATTTTTTCTTGAGAATTTAAACTATCTGCGGAAATTGATTAGTGTATTCAGTCGTAAATACAATGCTATCACTAAAAGAACTAGGAGTACTACTTTTAGCCTTTTTTCTTTTTTACCATGTCCTAGATTTCCAACTTAGTTTTTTCTAATTTTATTGGATCATAACCCCTGCCAATCAATCTTTTAGTGAGTTCATCTGCCTGCTGCATGTATATCAAGTCATCATTGGTATTACGCCTCAATCTGATATACTGACCTCTTGGTATGGCACGGATATCCAGGAAGTCAGTTTGTTTGGGATCATGTCCTCCAACAAATTCCAAACACATAATTTCCATTTAGGAAAGCAAGAAACAATTCAAATCCAACTTCATCTAGAGGCTCATCTATGATCATAATAAGATCATCAATGAACCGCTTATAATAAAGAATCTTATCTGTATATTCTCTGTATTCATTGTTGTACATATACTTAATTTCCCAGATTCCTATATACAAATTGGCAAAACAAGGGGTGAATTTCGCCCTCATCGCCGTTCCACAACATTGAAGATAAAATTTATCATTAAATTTTAGGAAATTATGGGTTAGTACAAATTCTAAGATAAAACAGATATATGCCTTGACATTCTCCTCATATGCCGAGAACTTATCCAGCTTTTATGCCCAAAGCATGAGGAATACAGGTATATAGAGAAACAATATCCACTAATACCAAGGAATAATTTTCCTTCCACTCTTGATCCCTCAAACTTTCAAGGAGATGAGATGAATCTCTAAGATAGCTATATATAATCCTTTCACTATTGGCTGAAGGATAGAATCCAACCACTCAGATAGAGGTGCGAGTAAGGACCTAATGCCCGATACAATGGGCCTCCCTGGCGGCCGTTTAGGATTGTTGTGTAGACCTTTGGCAAATAGTGAAATAAAGGCACAATGGGAAATTCTGGTATCAAAAATGTTTAATCCTCCTGTTTAAATACTCCTAAGTAAATACCATCATCAAGTAATGTTAACAGTTGTCTTTTAAACACTAATGTGGGATTACCACTGAGAAGTCTGTATGTAGAAGAATCACTGAGTTGACGAAATGCCTCTTCAAAATAATCACTTTTATTCAAAATAACGATGTTCCCTCCTTTGTTGGAGTTCCTAATAACTATGTCATGATTATTTTGTAGGGACTCCAACGCAAATTTTTCAGATTTTTTTCAAATTATTTCTCACTGTTTTTTTGGAGGATGCCAAATTTAGAATATCCATCTCAACAAATTTTTGGAAGCTATTAATAGCAGCTCCCCTAATCTGTATAGGGTAAAATTCTGACCCACTCTTCTTAGGTCCCAAGGGAAGAGACCGTTTACATAACGTGTCATGACCTTCCTGTAGGTCAGTCATAGTACCCAATATACATGCATCCTGAAATGAGATTTCTTGTTGTATTGGGGATTGATCAACATTAAGATTAACTCTATTATCATCAGTAATGTTCTTGTTGTAATGAAGTTTTTTTTGTTGAAAATATTTTTTATTGACTTTTGAATGTTACTACACACAGCATCTTAAATAACAGTTAGAAACATAAAAACAAAAAATACAAATACAATAACATTGCAGCCTTCAAGTGATTGAATATGTGAGTTTTCCACACAATACAAGAGTAATTTTGGTTTATCGACCTTTCAGTAACATTCCAAAATATAATGGTGTGTTAATTCCGCTTTCCATCTAGCCTGACTCAATCTCGATCATGATCAAATCCCTATCTCTTACCCCCTCATCTCTACCCGTTCATCTTGCTCCACTCATTGAGGCACTCTAACCGGATTGTTTCCTACTGATCTTGTTGGTTTGCTAGGATTCTAGCTCTATTTTCTTTTTCAGTATACATAATATATGGTTCCCACTGTTGTATAAACTTATCCCTGGTATTAAGGAGCTCTGCCGAGGCGCTACTCATTGTAAAGTGATAATCTATTCTCCTTTTAATATATTCAAATGAGGGTGGATCCACCTTCCAAAATCTAGCTATGCTTACTCTCACAACCGTGCAGATCAAGGCTATTAGCTTGTGATGTCTTTTCACTTTATTATCTGGAAGAAAATGAAGCAAAGCCTGTTCAGGGGTAAGTGTGATATTAGTTTCTAGAATTAGGCTTAGATACCTTGAACTCTGATTCCAAATCTCTGTAACCTTTCCACAATGCCACCACATGTGTAAGTATGTCCCTTCCTCCCCACAACCCCTGTAGCACAAGTGGGGCCTGCTGTCCTGTGCATTGGCAAATTTTGTGGGATATATGTACCATTTATAGAGTACTTTAATATAGTTTTCCTTCAACATGGCATTTGGAGAAAACGATAGACCTCTATTAATAAATATGTGTGATGTATAATCACTAGAGGGCTCAAAAGTGCAATTAGAAGGAATATCTCTAGTCAAAGAAGCCCGTATGAATATGGGCTTCAAACAAATTCAAATAAAAAACCTTTTACAGACAAATGATAATTAACAGTCAAATATATATAAAAAACTACAGCCGCACCTCTCAACACATATACTATAAAAGTAAAGTGAATCAGAATCCTATAACAAGTGCAAGAAACACCAGAGGGCGCTAATGTGATTAAAAATTGTGTATACCAGATTTAAAAATTTGTAAAACAAATGGACAATGGTATATAATAATGGATAATGGTACCTCATTAAATTGAATGTCCCAGTTTAAAAGTCCACTAGAAAATGTATAGTCTTATAATTTGACAAACAAGTTCAAAATTTTCTTTGACTGTCAGCAGTGGACTCTCCCTGATTCAGAATCAGAATCCTTCTTTTTCCAGATCGAAGCCAATCTGTGTAGGATTTAAACACAAACAAGATCGACCATTGTGTGCATCCACAGACCCAATATATTTCACACAGCAGTATTCAATTTCCATGGTACTCACTCTTTTGCAGAGCACACCAGTGTGCTTGTGGAAACGGACTGGTTATCAGAGCAAACCAGCTTGCTCTCTCCGGTATGCTCTCTCCTCGCAGGTGTGGATAATGACAGATCCACTGGCTCCTCACAGTAAATCAGGATACTAAGACTTCACTTAGCAGCGGCTTGGTAATGAGAACCTCACTCTGCTTCAAAACGCCTTTTTATTAACAGGCGGCGGGACTGCTGTGTGAAATATATTGGGTCTGTGGATGCACACAATGGTCGATCTTGTTTGTGTTTAAATCCTACACAGATTGGCTTCGATCTGGAAAAAGAAGGATTCTGATTCTGAATCAGGGAGAGTCCACTGCTGACAGTCAAAGAAAATTTTGAACTTGTTTGTCAAATTATAAGACTATACATTTTCTAGTGGACTTTTAAACTGGGACATTCAATTTAATGAGGTACCATTATCCATTATTATATACCATTGTCCATTTGTTTTACAAATTTTTAAATCTGGTATACACAATTTTTAATCACATTAGCGCCCTCTGGTGTTTCTTGCACTTGTTATAGGATTCAGACCTCTATTAATGTTTGATACCCAGTTATCTATTGTCCATGTCCTGCCCAAATCCTGTTCCCATTTAGTCATTATTACACTCTTGTCCCTATTTGAGCCACCATTAATAGCCGGATAGAGCAATGCTATCAGTCCCCTCCTAACCTCCTTCGATAAACATAGTGATTCTAATAAAGTATTGTTTGGAGGCTTATCTAATCCCATTATCTCTCGAACTCTGGATTTAAGTTGTAAGTAGTGGAACCACTCATTTTGCCCGGGTGTGCCTAGCTCTGCATATTGAGAGAAGGATAGTAGGTCGCTATTAACATAAACATCTGCTATTCGGTAGAGGCCTTTATTCTCCCATTTCCTTTGAGTATGTATGTCAACTAAAGATTCAAGAGGGGAGAGCGGGGTCAGTCTGGACCTCTCGTTTAGTAAATGATACTTCCTAGTCGCTGTGTCCCAAATAAAAGCAGTGTGTGTGATCGCAATGAACTGTTTGATGTGAGTGTAAGTCCTAATTTAAACCATTGTGTGGTCTGGGCCAATCTAGCTGCATAATAATATGATATTAGGTTAGGTAATCCGAAGCCTCCCTCTCCCCTATGTCTCATCATATTGTGTTTGTTTATTCTAGCCCTTTTCCCTCCCTAAATTAATTTTAAAATTGCCTTCTGCATTACATATAATTCTGACAACGGTATTGAAATTGGGAGTGTTCTGAATAGGTATAGGAGTTTGGGCAATATTGTCATTTTGACAGATATTACTCTTCCATACAGGGAGATGTTAAATTTAGTCCATTTCACTAATAGCTCTCTAATGTGTGTGAACATGGGGACATAATTTTCCCTATAAAGTAAGTGCACATCTTTTGTGAGGTTGATTCCTAGATATTTGAGAGATGATTTGTCCCATTTAAATGTAAAGTTAATTTCTAATAATTTCTTTGTTGGCTTTGGGAGATATGTGCTAAGGGCCTCACACTTGCCTTCATTAATTTTATATCCAGACAACTGTCCAAATTTATTTATTATGGAATATATCATCGGGAGCGAAAGTAAAGGTTTTGTGACTGCAAGGATGGCGTCATCAGCAAATAATGAAATTTTATATTCCTTATCCCCCACCTGTATACCTGCAATATTTGGATTATCCCTTATCCTAACCGCCAATGGCTCAATACATAGAGCAACAAGTAGGGGTGACAGGGGGCAACCTTGTCTTGTGCCATTACGGATTTTTATTCTGTCTGATTGATACCCTGAGAGTCTTATGTATGCATCTGGGCTTGAATATATCTTTTTTTAAGGCAGTAGTGAAGGGGCCTTTAAATCCCATTTTGCTAAGCCCTGCAAACATGTATTCCCAGTTAACTCTATCAAATGCCTTCTCTGCGTCCAATGCTAGAAACAGAGAAGGCATCTTCCCAACTGTCGCATAATTAATCAGGTCAATCACTTTCCTAGTGTTATCTGGTGCCTCTCTTTGCGAGATGAAACCCACTTGGTCATTGTCTATCAAATTTCTAACGGCTAGGGTCATTCGGTTAGCCAAAATTTTTGTGAATAATTTTAGGTCCTGGTTGATTAAGGAAATTGGCCGGTAATTTTGGCAGTATTGTTTGCTCTTGCCAGGTTTTGGAATGACCGTCACCCTTGCAGTCAACAAATCTGGGGGAATATCTACTCCTTGCAAGATGTTATTAAACAGTATCCTCAATTGGGGAGCCAGTGATAACGGCAGGTCTTTATAAAATGAGCCTGGAAACCCATCAGGGCCTGGTGCTTTGTTTCTTTTAAGTTCTTTGATAGCCAGCATAATCTCTTGTATTGTTATGGGGGAGTTCAAATTCTCTAGTTCTTCTTCTGTGATAGTTTTTAATTTGCTATCATCTAGGAATCTAATCAATTCTTCTCTCTTGTTATTATTTTTATTACTACTAGGTAAATTATAAAGATTGTTATAAAAGTTGGCAAACTCATTGGCTATTTGTAGGGGATCATTTGTGACTTGTTCCGAGGTAGTTTGTATTTGTGGGATTGTAGTCGCCCTTGTCAGGTCTTTTAGTTTATTTGCCAGCATCCTATCTGATTTGTTTGCGTAAATATAATATCTGGTGTCTACCGCTTTTATCGACTGGATCACTTCTCTATCTAATAGTTGGTTTATTTCTTCGTTTTTAATTTTAAGTAATTTTAAGCACTTTGTTTGGGGGCTATTTTTTAATTTGTTCTCTGAGTGCAGCAATTTCTACCCTCAAGCTATCTAGTTTGGCATTATAATTCTTCTTTATTTTGTTAGATTCGGCAATTAGCAGGCCTCTCACCGAGGCCTTAAGTGCACTCCATACAAAATTTGGATTGGACGTTGATCCTGCATTAATATCTACAAAATCTTTAATGTGCTGCTGTACTTTCTGAAGAACAATGGCATTCTGAAGTAGGCTAGGGTGGAGTGACCAGGATCTAACTCTATTGGGGTTGATCATTCCCTCTAGATCAATTATCATCATATCGTGATCAGACCATGAACAGTTATGAATAAACGCTAGCTTTACCAGTGGCAATAGGACCTGACTGATTAGGATTAAGTCTATTCTTGAATGGGTACCATGCACTGTGGAGTAATAAGTGAAATCTTTAGCTCCCTTGTTAAGTGCCCTCCAAATGTCTATTAGATTGAAGTCTAGTAATAAGTCAGCTAGAAGCTGTTGGGCTGGTGTTGTTCTCCTTTTTTTATGGGGTGTTTGTGAAGTTCTATCTAGATCGTCATTTAACGTTAAATTAAAATCTCCTCCTATTATGATTTTACTTCTCTTCCATGACAGGAGTAGTCTTCTTATTTTAGTGATGAAGGGGCCCTGATTCTCATTGGGTGCATATACATTCATTAATACCACTGGGACATTATGGATTGTCCCCTTGACTATTAGAAATCTCCCTCCCTTATCTTTAACTATCTCTTCCTCCTTAAAATTCAGAGAGGTATGTATGAGGATGGAAACTCCGCATTTTTTCTTGTCAGTGAATGCATGATATTGCAATGGAAAGCTCTTATCCCAATATTTAGGTGTTACATCTGAGGTGAAGTGCGTTTCTTGGAGCATTATTATTTGGGCTTTCTGGGCCTTGTAATCTATAATAGCTTTTTTCCTTTTTGTGTTGGAGTTAAGCCCCCTAACATTGTGTGAAATAAATCTAATGAATATGACTTCTTACCTCGAGCACTGCTTATATAGTTCCTCTTTATAAGTCGCCTATCTATACCTCTTACCTTTATATCTGAACATCTTAGGAAAGCAACATTCTTAATACCTCGACTATTACCCTTTATATTAATTGTCTTGTGAACTTCTATTTTGATGACACTTGAGACTGCACATAAACATATATAAAAACATAACATTAACATAAAACTTAGTGTGTTTAAACAATTGAATAACATTTGAACGTTTTTCTTGTTTTAAATAAAAATAAACAATATAATCAACTCTGGAACTAACATATATTGATCTATGATCTCATCCTATCACATAAGGCAGATCCTAGAGAACCAATCATATCCTTGGAATTAGCATCAGTGAAGATCAAGTATTAGTATTAGGGGAAGGTTAGAAGGGAATGAGTGGGAAAAAGCTGGGGGTAAAGAAGAATGAATAATTAGGGTAGAGGAGAGCAAGCAAACAATGAGATTACCCCCTTTCAACATTGTTCATTGTTCTGGTAACAGTACCTTCATCTTAAATATTATTATTATCATTGTATGATCCATAGATCATACTTCAGTTTTCTTTTTCTCTTTATCAAACCTCAAAGCTGTCTCTGTTGAGAGAATCACGGCACTGGGTATGCCTCTGTGCTATTGTTGCTTCCACCATCTTCTTTTGTGACATTAGATTTGGGTTTTTTAGGTCTCCCATTCCTATTTACCTCAGTCCATTCTTTCTGTGGCAGTCTCCTAGTGGTTTGTGGGGGGTCCGGCGAAACATCTTCCTCTATTGGAATCTCAAGCTTGGCAAGCAGCAACCGTCCCTCTTCAACCGTGGTGCATGAATAGGTAGAGTTCTTACATGTGAAGATTAATTTGAACGGAAAGTTCCATCTATATCTCAATTTTTCTCTTATGAGGGCTGTCACTACTGGTTTCAATTCTCTTTGCCTTCTTAGTGTCACTGGTGATAGATCTGTAAATATCTGGATATTATGCCCTTCATATGTAATTGTACGTGCTTGTCTTGTAGCTTGAAGTATTAGTTGTTTAACATGGAAATAATGTAGTTTGACTACTACATCTCTTGTTTTGGATTGAGAGGGTTTGGTTAAGGCTCTATGCACCCTGTCCATCAAAAGCATGGAGGGTTCTGTATCTGGGACAAGTTGATGAAAAATCTCAGTTATATCTGCTTGCAAATTTTTGTACTCTTCTGGAAGATTCCTTATTCTGAGATTGGAGCGCCTCGATCTATTTTCCAAATCTTCTACTTGATCCTCCAACTTCTTGATGTATATAGAATGATCCATTAGAGTAGTTTTAATCTGAGGGATGTCTTCTGAGATATCTTCCAGCCTATTTTCAATCTCAGTTGTTCTTCCTCCAATCTCTTTGATGTCTTGCTTAAGGTCATATAAAGCTGTTTTTAGTTCCTCATGGAAGAAAGTTTTTATTTGAGTCAGAAGCTCATTATTTGGTATATCTCCAGGTTGTCCCACCTCTTCATCTGATGTTTCTGCTTGAGTATGTTGTTTTGGAGGACTATTAGCTTTGTCTGCTGCTTTCAATTTTAGCTGTGACTTATTGAGGCACTCTTTCACAGATTGGTTTCTGCTCTTCATCTTGAAAAAATTATTTACGTCTTCGCTTAATCAGTTCAGAGTGTATCTTCCCCTCTATGTCTGAATGTGTGTAGTGTAGGTGGCGCTAAAAATATACTAAGTATACCTAGCAGTGGGTTAATAAACCAACGATACTATGTTATCTTAGGACAGTTTTATATATAAATCTTCATATCAACTCTCATATAAAATTTCTGAGTTAATAATTGGAGGTAACTCGTGCCTGGATTGGAAATATGTACAATTTTTTATTCTCAAGTCAATAATATAAAAAAAGGTAAAAACACACAATATAAATAATCAAAACAATCTCTCATACAAATGGCCCAACACTGTAGAAGATAGGGCCAGAAGAAATAATATACGATTCAGAGGTATACCCGAGTCAGTCTTGCCGGGGAACCTGCATGAGTTTCTCATAAACCTCTTCACTGCTTTGCTTGGCCCCCTGGAGGGGGATAGTCACAACATGGAGCGAGCTCACAGGGCCCTGAGGCCGAGATCAATGTCTTCTGACAAACCGAGAGATGTGGTGGTCTGCTTTCATAACTTCAAATTCAAAGATCGATTGATGCAGGCATCTTATGGCAAACCCAGCCTACCCGATGATTTCAAAGATATTCAACTCCTGCCTGATCTCTCATCGCATACGCTACAACAGCGCAAATTGTATGCTCCTGTCACTACACAACTTAGGAAGGCCAACATCAAATATAGATGGGGATTCCCCACTAAATTAATAGTGACAAAGGACAATCAATCTCATGTTGTCTCCTCTCCTTCGTTAGGCAGTGCACTTCTAGCTAACTGGGGACTACAACCTGCGGCTGAACCTCAGACAGCTACCCAATCCAAGCTTCGTGTCTCAGCCCCAATTTGGTCTGTTAAAGAGCAGAGACCCAAACGCCAAAAACCTAATCCACCTGACCACATCCCGAGGCCTCAAGCCTCACCTACCTGATACCCCACTGGACTCATGCTCATATGCTAATCAGTTTTTGCTAACACTTACTATCTATATACAAATGTTTGTGTTAACTTGTTCAGAACAATGCAGGTTGGCTGGCCTCTGGTTGGACCGCCAGATTTGAAATTGACCAGCGCCCACATGGAAAATTTCCATGCATGTTGTGGCGGTCCGGGCAGCCGGCTAGCCTCCCTGCATTTTTTTGGAGAGCGGGGCTATACGTTCAATAGCCCATTTTGTTGATTTGGTTTAGCTCCCCCCCCAGACTTTGGAACCCACGCTTGGGTCCCACTTAGGTGGACTATTTCCACCAGTCCCCTTTCTTTTACCTTCCCTTTCATACTCCTTATCTCCTTTACCGATTTCCCCATCTACCCTACCCTTACGAGCTTTAGAGCGCACAAATGACACCCCTCAGGTTTCTAACACTGAATGTTAGGGGTCTAAACACTTTTGGTAAACGCAGTTTGCTTATTAGAACACTAAAATTTCATAAGGCGGATGTCGCCTTTCTTCAGGAAACGCACCTTTTAGGAGATGTCTCCCCTGGCCCGTCATTTCGGGATTATCCCGTAGTAAAAACAGCCTCTTACTCTAAGAAAGCCAGAGGTGTCGCTATCCTCATTAACAAAGGAGTGGCCTTCGAACCGATTTATGAATTCAGAGATCCACAAGCAAGATTCCTTATCCTGATATGCAACCTTGACCATGTCACTTACACCTTAGTATCTGTATATTTACCTAATACCCTCCAGCCCAGATATCTGAAGAAAATCTTGCATAAAGTTGACCTAGTGAGACAGGGCAGAGTGATAGTGGCGGGTGACCTGAACATGGTGTGGGATGGTGGCCTTGACAGACAAACAAAACCATCTAAAAAAAGGCCCTCTTGCCCAGAGACTGTTAGTCGCAGATTCCGAGAGCTCATGTCACAATTTAATTTTTTTGATGTTTGGAGATCTCTACATCCTCTGGACAGAGATTATACTCACTATTCTATACCCCACTCCACACACTCTAGATTAGATTACATGTTTTGTCACCCAGACTCCTTAGACATTATTTCTCGCACAATGATCTGTGCGTGCCCATGGTCAGATCATGACACGGTTTTAATGGACATAGAGTCACAGAACACCATTAGGTCCAGACCCAACTGGAGACTACCCCACACCCTTCTCTCCGACATCCCCCTTAGAGAGGAGCTTAGGAAAGAGATAAACTTCACTCTGCGAACTAACGACACGCCCGGAATCCGGGAAGATACTCTGTGGGGAGCCTTTAAGGCCACCACTAGAGGCTTCTTTATTCAAAAACAAGCCCATTTGAGGAAACAGGCAGGCCTTTCTATGTCTCAAGCCCATCATAAACTCCGGGATCTTGAATCCCAGAGGCATACAACAGATAACATACAAATCATGGAGGAGATCAGAAATGTAAGGAGACATATATGCAAGCTAGAATACACCAAAACCCAAAATAATTTGCTCAAACTGAAACAGCTTTTCTACACTAAAGGTAATAAAGCTGACACAATCTTAGCGAATAAATTAAGACACCGCACTAGCAACTCTCGCATTCATGAAATCAAACAAGACGCCCAATCCTACAAACTTCCGTCACAGATAGGCCAGCAGTTTAACAAGTATTACTCAACACTATATAACATCCAAAAGGATGCCTCACTCCACCCAGCCCCATCAGAGGCTATAGGCCCTTTCCTACGCTCCCTTGGATTACCCACACTAGATGAAGCTTCCACCGATAGCTTAGATGGCCCGGTCACGTCCCAAGAGATTAAATTCGTTATTAAAAATCTGAAGTCCCTGAAAGCCCCTGGACCAGACGGTTTTACCGCAATATTCTATAAAACATACCTCCGGGAGATTGTCCCCATCCTGACCAGGTTCTTCAACCTGGCTAGAGACGAAGGACAATTTAAAAAAGAGTTCCTAGAGGCCTCCATCACCACAATTCTCAAACCCAACAAAGACCCAACACTCTGCACTAGCTATAGGCCCATATCTTTGATTAATACCGATGTTAAAATATATGCTAAAATCTTCGCAAATAGACTCGCAAGACTCCTCCCCTCACTCATTAACCCTGACCAGGTTGGCTTCATCCCTGGAAGAGAAGGTCCCGACAATACGAGAAGGATCCTTAATATTCTTCTAGAAGCCAAAAGACTCAACAAACCAATTGCAGTGCTTTCTCTCGATGCTGAGAAAGCATTTGACCGGGTCAGATGGGACTTCCTATGGGAAGTTCTAAAGATCTTTCGCTTCCCGGCCTCCATCATTCAAGCAATACAAGCGTTGTACTCGGCCCCTACGGCCTCAGTTAAGGGCCTAGGATTCCATTCCTCCCCCTTTCCTATTTCAAATGGCACCCGGCAGGGTTGCCCCCTATCGCCCATCCTGTTTGCACTGGTCATTGAACCGCTCGCTGCTGCCATTAGAGCTGACAAAGAGATATCTGGAGTTATCTTACACGGAACGGTCCACAAAGTGGCTCTGTTCGCAGATGACACCACCATACTCTCCGCAAACCCCCTCAGTGAGATTCCTAAACTTTTATCTACACTAGATGCATTCAGTAGCCTATCCTTTTATAGGCTAAATCAATCTAAAACCGTACTTTACACTCAGGGTTTCCCGGAATCTGTCACTAATTCGTTAAGAGACACATACAAATTTGTTATCAACAATACGTATGTCTCCCACTTAGGAGTTAAACTCTCCAACTCCATCCCCAACCTCATCTTAAATAATTATAAGCCCCTTTTAACCGAATTACACACTTTGTCCAATAAATGGAATTTCCGCTCCATATCTTGGCTAGGTCGGATAACAGCCCTTAAAATGAGCTTTCTTCCAAAATTAACATACATCATGCGCTGCCTCCCTATTAGAGTACCTAGAGCCCTGCTCACTCAGTTTCAGGGCGCCTGTACCAAGTATATATGGCAAAACAAACCTCCACGGGTAGCCCACAGACTCCTGCAATACCCCAGAATGCATGGAGGAGTGGCCTCCCCGTCCATACTTAGATACTATGAGGCCGCCATGCTCACACACATTTCCCAATGGGGTATAAAAGATTCTGATAGCAAATGGAGGTCAATCGAACAGGCCTCCCTACCCTTCGACCTTGCCCTGAGGGACCTGATCTGGACCCCTCCACACTGCCGAAAAACCTTAGGCATTGAGAATCAGGTGGTCCGAGAATGCCTAGCCTCCTGGGAACTCCTGAGACATTATTCCCAAGTGGCCCCCCACCCATCCCCTATCACTTCATTAACTGGCCTATTATCTGGCCTCCCAGACTCCCATCCCTCAACGTGGCTGAGACTTGGTGTTGCGAAGGTGGCTGACCTATGGTCCTCATCTTCCCGAGACTCGTTTATATCCTTTTCCCACATTGGCGGTTCAGCACCCCCCCCCGCGCTATATGCGCTTCGAATATACAAGAGTCCTCAGCTTTCTGACTAGCTGGGGCTTTAAATCATCTCTCTCTAGACCACTAACCATCTGGGAAGCCAGATGGCAACAGGGATTGAGACTGGGTAAGCCGCTATCTTTCCACTATTCCATTATGGAGGGCGCATCTCCTGCAGACAAAGCTACTCATGTCACTAAATGGGAACAAAAACTCGAGTTCTGTGCCCCCACCAAAGAGTGGCACCGTACATTACTCCTCACAAACAAAACTCTCCACTGTGTCACTATGCATGAGAACTATATCAAACTCCTCACACAGTGGTACTTTGTGCCTGCTAGGCTAGCCACAATTTTCCCTGGTGCATCTCCTGTCTGTTGGAGAGATTGCGGTAGAGTAGGAGACATGACACATATTTGGTGGACTTGCTCCAAATTGAGGCCCATTTGGAATAAGTGTTTCTCAACTCTTAGGACTATGGGCATCTCCCTTCCCAATACACCAGAAGTCGCCTTACTACACATAGGTACCTGCAAGCTCCCTAGACACTATGCTTCCCTGAGCATATATTTATTTTCAGCTATCAAACTTAATATAGCTAAAGCTTGGAAAAGAACTAGCCCCCCATCCTGGTCTGACATCACCCAAACCATGGCCTACATCTACGCCATGGAAAAACCTATTTATTATTCCAGGGGTAAAGTTGACCTCTTCGAACTGATTTGGGCAGAATGGAAAGATAGATTTGACACGACTTGGCTCCCTAGCTTTAAGACTTAGCCTATTATACCCTCACTCAATAATGTCGGTACATCATCCCACACCTATCTAGGTCTATTTGGTGACCACGACAGGTCTGTTCCCTTGGCCTTAGACCCTATCCTTCCCCCTCCCCCTCCCCTCTCTCATGGATGAATCCCCACCCCCCCCCTCTCCTCTTTTAAGGATGATCCCCCCCCCCCTTTTCTTTCTCTCTCTTCTTCTTTCCTTTTCCCATTTTCCCTTTCTTCAGTTACTTCTGACATAAGTGAACAATTTTGTCATACCCTTACCTTAGGTACTGAGGTTATAGATGTTTAGTTAATCTATTAATGTATACACTGTGTTTTTCTTATATATCCATTTCTTTTGTCATTATTACTGAAATAGTACGCTTTGGTCGTACTAATGTTGTACTTCTTTATCTCATATGAAAAATCTAATAAAAATTACTTTTAAAAAAAAAATAAAAAAAAATAATTCAGTGCTGAAAAAAAAAATAAAAAAAAAAAAAAAAAAATGGCCCAACACTCTTCATTCACAACCGCTTCTGCATAAAATTGCTATTACAAAGGATGTAGGCGAATCCAGATCAATATATTGCTAAAAATGAAAAATATTCCTAAAATGATAATAAACCCTCAAAGTGAATGGTTAAAAAGAAACACTTCTAAGATTAATATGCAGACATAAAATGGTATAAGTATGACTATCTGGCTTGGGGTCTATTCCCAATAAAAGTCTCTGTGTATAGGGGACTTTCTTCTATTGCCGTAACAAACAGGCGTTTGACTGCCTGTTTCCACTCGGCTCACAACCCGTGGTTTAGAATAGTCCTTGTATTTTTGCCTTGTTACAGATGATAAACCTGCTTGAAATCTCGTGAGGAGGTGGAGTTCCCCAGGTAAAATATGCAGTCTTATGCAAATAGGGGCAAAACCCCACTCGGAACAACAAGCTTTTGATGTATTCAAATAATGACACCGGAGTCTGTATTAAATGAACGAATCCCACAGACAATCTTAATCCGGTTAGATGGTATGAATCACACTTTAGCGGGGAGTTACTGACACATAGATACTCTCACCTGCTGGTCTTTGTCTGGGTGCATAAGCTCTTACAGCGATATTGAAAGTCTGGTTAAGTTGTGGACCTTCTTGTCCCTGTGGGTAACTTTCTTCACTTGCGCAAGCCTTATCTGAGTTACCTTTTCACCGCAGCCTCTCCGTGACACTCTGCTCTTTAAGTACTTCGTACGCAGAGCGGGTTACTGCTGAATATCCTCTTTATTTTTCACCTTTCTACGCGTTTCACCCCTAAGGTGTGGGGCTTTTTCAAGATGCAGTTTGAGAGTAAAAGTATGCCTTTTATTTCCCTAAGTTGTCTTTGATTTGCTGATAACTTTTCACTTCCTCTGGTCACTCTGGAAGTCAAATCTTCCTCAAAAGGTGGGATCCTCATGTCTGTACAGGTAAGTAATTCTTTTATCGTTTTCTTACTTGTCACCCCATTTTGCTCAGACAAGTCATATACCTTTGATCTCTATAAAGATATTTAAACACCTTACATTTTCATAAGAAAAAAACCCCATCAATCTCAACAATTAAACCTAAAACGCAAAACGGAGTTTATAATGGATTTAATAGAAATTAATAAAAATTATACATAATTCCCTTTGGGGATCGAACCTTGGATCCCTGGATCTTAAGTCTAGAGTGTTACCTCCAAGCTATTGGCGCAGTTATATTAAACCATCGTGTTTATATACTTGTCTTATAAGAACCTATAATTTTTGAGCCTAATTCATAATAAGAGCTTTATTCGCAATAAAAACCTAGCTGTCCCCAAAAATGCACTTCTATCAGAAGGTACTAGTTACATTTTGGGCTCTTGCTTAACCCGAATTAATGTTCCTAATAGAAATATTTTATATATATAAAAAATAATAATAATAAAAATCATAATAATAAAAATCCATAATTACTTCCTTTCACTTAGGGGAATTGAACTCTGGTAACTTAGAGTGGAGGACTGTGGACCTAACCACTAAGCTATAGGTCCACCCTATAGTTAGACAGCAATAAGGAATATAAATAGATCTAATGAAATTCTTCCTATATTCTCAGTTGGATTATAGATTAATATAATATGGATTAGGGTCCTCTGAATGGCAAATCTGTATTAATCTATGCGACTTAGTATACTATCTCTAGGTTACTTTATTTGATAAAGAAACCATAGTTAGTGACATTTTCAATATTGGGAACAAAATAATGTATTCTGTAATTTGTTAATGTATTACTCTGATCATGATAAAAATGGAATAATATCAAGTTCAGAGTTTAAACCATGTGGGTGTAGTGTGTTGAAATTGTAAATCATTTCCGCCTCCTTTTTCAGGAGTGCAGTTTCCAAATTTCCCCCTCTCCAATTTCCTTTTATTTTACATAGGCCCCAGAACTTAAGTTCCTTGGTACTGTTTCTATGTACCTCTCTAAAGTGCTGGTATAAATGCGTCTCCAGCATGCCTTTTTCAATGTGCCAGAGGTGCTCCCGGATTCTATCCCTCAACATTCGTGATGTTTCTCCGATATATATCAGGCCACACGAGCACTGTAACATATATATCACACCCCTACTATTACATCTTAGGACATCTTTAATTTTATATTGAATATTTAATCCTGGAATACTGATGTATTTCTTTTTTGTGCTATGCTTGCAAAAAAGAAATACAAAAAAGAAATACATCAGTATTCCAGGATTAAATATTCAATATAAAATTAAAGATGTCCTAAGATGTAATAGTAGGGGTGTGATATATATGTTACAGTGCTCGTGTGGCCTGATATATATCGGAGAAACATCACGAATGTTGAGGGATAGAATCCGGGAGCACCTCTGGCACATTGAAAAAGGCATGCTGGAGACGCATTTATACCAGCACTTTAGAGAGGTACATAGAAACAGTACCAAGGAACTTAAGTTCTGGGGCCTATGTAAAATAAAAGGAAATTGGAGAGGGGGAAATTTGGAAACTGCACTCCTGAAAAAGGAGGCGGAAATGATTTACAATTTCAACACACTACACCCACATGGTTTAAACTCTGAACTTGATATTATTCCATTTTTATCATGATCAGAGTAATACATTAACAAATTACAGAATACATTATTTTGTTCCCAATATTGAAAATGTCACTAACTATGGTTTCTTTATCAAATAAAGTAACCTAGAGATAGTATACTAAGTTGCATAGATTAATACAGATTTGCCATTCAGAGGACCCTAATCCATATTATATTAATCTATAATCCAACTGAGAATATAGGAAGAATTTCATTAGATCTATTTATATTCCTTATTGCTGTATAACCATAGGGTGGACCTATAGCTTAGTGGTTAGGTCCACAGTCCTCCACTCTAAGTTACCAGAGTTCAATTCCCCTAAGTGAAAGGAAGTAATTATGGATTTTTATTATTATGATTTTTATTATTATTATTTTTTATATATATAAAATATTTCTATTAGGAACATTAATTCGGGTTAAGCAAGAGCCCAAAATGTAACTAGTACCTTCTGATAGAAGTGCATTTTTGGGGACAGCTAGGTTTTTATTGCGAATAAAGCTCTTATTATGAATTAGGCTCAAAAATTATAGGTTCTTATAAGACAAGTATATAAACACGATGGTTTCATATAACTGCGCCAATAGCTTGGAGGTAACACTCTAGACTTAAGATCCAGGGATCCAAGGTTCGATCCCCAAAGGGAATTATGTATAATTTTTATTAATTTCTATTAAATCCATTATAAACTCCGTTTTGCGTTTTAGGTTTAATTGTTGAGATTGATGGGGTTTTTTTCTTATGAAAATGTAAGGTGTTTAAATATCTTTAAAGAGATCAAAGGTATATGACTTGTCTGAGCAAAATGGGGTGACAAGTAAGAAAACGATAAAAGAATTACTTACCTGTACAGACATGAGGATCCCACCTTTTGAGGAAGATTTGACTTCCAGAGTGACCAGAGGAAGTGAAAAGTTATCAGCAAATCAAAGACAACTTGGGGAAATAAAAGGCATACTTTTACTCTCAAACTGCATCTTGAAAAAGCCCCACACCTTAGGGGTGAAACGCGTAGAAAGGTGAAAAATAAAGAGGATATTCAGCAGTAACCCGCTCTGCGTACGAAGTACTTAAAGAGCAGAGTGTCACGGAGAGGCTGCGGTGAAAAGGTAACTCAGATAAGGCTTGCGCAAGTGAAGAAAGTTACCCACAGGGACAAGAAGGTCCACAACTTAACCAGACTTTCAATATCGCTGTAAGAGCTTATGCACCCAGACAAAGACCAGCAGGTGAGAGTATCTATGTGTCAGTAACTCCCCGCTAAAGTGTGATTCATACCATCTAACCGGATTAAGATTGTCTGTGGGATTCGTTCATTTAATACAGACTCCGGTGTCATTATTTGAATACATCAAAAGCTTGTTGTTCCGAGTGGGGTTTTGCCCCTATTTGCATAAGACTGCATATTTTACCTGGGGAACTCCACCTCCTCACGAGATTTCAAGCAGGTTTATCATCTGTAACAAGGCAAAAATACAAGGACTATTCTAAACCACGGGTTGTGAGCCGAGTGGAAACAGGCAGTCAAACGCCTGTTTGTTACGGCAATAGAAGAAAGTCCCCTATACACAGAGACTTTTATTGGGAATAGACCCCAAGCCAGATAGTCATACTTATACCATTTTATGTCTGCATATTAATCTTAGAAGTGTTTCTTTTTAACCATTCACTTTGAGGGTTTATTATCATTTTAGGAATATTTTTCATTTTTAGCAATATATTGATCTGGATTCGCCTACATCCTTTGTAATAGCAATTTTATGCAGAAGCGGTTGTGAATGAAGAGTGTTGGGCCATTTGTATGAGAGATTGTTTTGATTATTTATATTGTGTGTTTTTACCTTTTTTTATATTATTGACTTGAGAATAAAAAATTGTACATATTTCCAATCCAGGCACGAGTTACCTCCAATTATTAACTCAGAAATTTTATATGAGAGTTGATATGAAGATTTATATATAAAACTGTCCTAAGATAACATAGTATCGTTGGTTTATTAACCCACTGCTAGGTATACTTAGTATATTTTTAGCGCCACCTACACTACACACATTCAGAATCTTTCAATTTATAACTACCTAGGAAGGAGGTAGTACCAGAGGTTGGCAAAGTGGGTTGAGTCTAGCGCTCCTCTCAACTACTTTTTATATTCCCCTCTATGTCGCCAGGCTTCTTAGCGTCCAATTGTATTATTATGAATGAAGGGCAAAAGTATGGATTTATTCTCTCATATTACATTTATTTAAAGATCATGACTGGCTTTATTCGTTCCAGGTTGATATTTAATGCTTTAACATTGCTTTTGAACTTTATATATAATGGTGCTGAGCATTATTATTGGTTTTTAGATAGGAAATTGCAGTATCTCCGTCTCCTGACTTTTAGGGCCCTGAAAAGTTCTCTAATCGTATCCCGAAAACACCACTGAAGTTTCACCTTCAGGTTAGAGAGTCTTGTAGTTGTTATCTGTGAAAACCCTTATAGAAGAGATACTGAACCAAACTTCCTATTTATTTCCCTTTACATTTGCATGTGAAATCTTCAGGTAAATGAAGAGTTTATTAGTTGCTTATGTTCTTGTTGTCATTGTTTTAGTTCATTATATTAGCTTTATAGCCCTTACAATGTCCAATACTCCCATAAAATGGAGTCTCAATATTAGGCCTTATAGCCTCTAATGAAAATACAATGAAAGTAGTTCCTTGATAGTCTGATTTTTGCTAGTGTAAGAGTCTGAAATATCTAGATGACAGTGATGTATATTACACACAGTGGTTTGCTGCTTGTTTGTTACTCACACTTTGATTGAAGGTTCCTTCTTTTCTCCTCCTTTCAGTCTTTAATGTGTGATCTGCCTATATTTAATACCTGCTTAGATCCTGATGTGCAGTTATTTATCAGGGATGGTAGTTCTGCCTGCTTTAATCTTATTCTTTCATGAAGATTTCAGGCACTTTAATGAGCCAGAGATTTCCGAGGTAGGCCAAAGCCTTGGATTTTCCTGAAAATCCTCTGGAACTCCTTTCTGGGTAGATCGAAATTTGTCTCAAACTCAGCCAAATTTCAGCAAATGGTCCCTTGTAGTGAGTAAATCTAAATACTGCTCCAAAGTTTTTTTCTGGGAATCAGCTCCTAAATAGTGCTTTTTATGGCTAATAAATGGTTTTAACTAGAGCTCTGTTAAATTGTGAATGTCTAGGCTGCTGGCTAGCTCCTCCTCCGTTGTAATGAAGTTTTGACATTAAATAGTTAAAGGGACACTTAACACCTGCTTAAGATTTTCTGAACTAACTGTTGCTGAGGAATCAAAATAAACTAATACACTGTTCTCAATGCTGTATGTTCATCTTACTATAAAACTCTTCATGAAGATTCCTCATATTTTCTATGCTTAGCCTCAGCTTTTGTTTTCCTATGCAGGGTGCCATCTTGTAACGCACGTTCATTTCAGGCACTGCAGTCACATGACATGCGTGCACGGCAGCTTCTCTCACTGATGTTATAGAAGGCAGGCAAATTGTCAATGCTAATTCACTGTAATGCAAAGCGTGCATTACAGTGTATGAGGACAAAGATCTATTTTATATTTGATATACAGTAATTGCATCTTCTTTTATCAAGCATATATTAAACGTTTTATGTACTGAACATACCCACAGTCTGTGTGTTTCACTGTTCACTAAGTTCAGTTTCAATCGCCCGATGTGCAGAGGCAGAAGGGAGGAGTAGAGTGTAGAAGCCATTTTTTTTTTTTTTTTTTAATAATTTTTTTATTGAGGTAACACAAAACATTGGTACATTTACAATGTATGGACATGTTACATCACATCATATATATATAGAAGCCATTTTTTTTAACTCCCTGTTATTCAGTTCTCTGCAATATCTGAGGAGAATTTTCTCTTTGTGTGTTCCAGGAATTTACTTTTGTTTTCATAATCATATTATTTTAATTATCAAACAGCACCAAACTTTTTGTGTAGCATAAAAAGTGTGGTGCTGTTTGATAATTAAAATAATAAAAACTAATGAAAAATAATGAAAACAAAAGTAAATTCCTGGAACACACAGACAGAAAATTCTCCTCAGATATTGCAGAGAACTGAATAACAGGGAGTTAAAAAAACGTCTTCTAGACTCTCCCCCTCCCTCCTCCCCCCTCCCCTCTGCCTCTGAACATCGGGCGATTGAAACTGAACTTAGTGAACAGTGAAACACACAGACTGTGGGTATGTTCAGTACATAAAACGTTTAATATATGCTTGATAAAAGAAGATGCAATTACTGTATTACAAATATAAAATAGATCTTTGTCCTCATACACTGTAATGCATGCTTTGCATTACAGTGACTAAGCATTGACAATTTGACTGCCTCCTATAACATCAGTGAGAGAAGCTGCCGCGCACACATGTCATGTGACTGCAGTGCCTGAAATGAACGTGCGTTACAAGATGGCACCCTGCATAGGAAAACACAAGCTGAGGATAAGCATAGAAAATATGAGGAGTCTTCATGAAGTTTTATAGTAAGATGAACATACAGCATTGAGAAAAGTGTATTAGTTTATTTTGATTCCTCAGAAAAAGTTTAAAAAATTTTCAGCAGGTGTTAAGTGTCCCTTTAATATGTGATCATTTATGACTAGTATATAAGAAGATCATATGTGTATTATCCTCAGTCTATGAGGAAGCACCACTAGGGGGTGCGAAACGCATCAGACAATTTGTCCATGTTTGTACGTTTTGCCATCCTGTTGAATAAAGTCTCTTTTTTATTATACTGCTGTGCTGATGTTTACAGTCATAGAATGTTCTTAAACAAAACATGTAATGTAAGATTAGAAATGGTGGGTTAACAGCTTTAGATTGACTAACAAAACCAAACCATTATGCGTTAATAGAATTAGAATCAGAAATTATAAGACCCTACACCTGTAACACTCTTATTAAATATTTAGGAATAAATTATGTTTTGTTGCTCTATTGTATCAATGACTCTGAATCTATTAACTGAAACAGAGTGCAGATACTGTGAGCTAATTTATAAGAGTAGTTGAACAGAAAGTGAATTGAGAACTCAGAAATATAATACAACTGAGATTCAATTCAGTAATGAGAATCAGGTTAGGTAAATGCAGATTTGCAGGATAATGATACAGGGATTGTATCAGAAACGCTACAGCGTAATTTACACAGTTATGTTGTTTATCTGAATGAAGAGTATCAGTTCAATATAGCTTCACACACTCACACAGTTAAAAACCTATTTACACAGGGAACCGTAAGGTTGCAATCAAGCTTTCTCCCATGAGGCAGATCCACAGAGTACCGGAATGTAAATAAAGTCAGTGGCAGAATATTTGACGAATCTTGGCAGTTCAAATTAGAGGAAAACAAGCTTACCGGTAGACAGGTTGTACACAGCTTCTCTTAGTAAGAAAAAGTAGAAAGCACAGATATGCTGCTTACCTGAGCGGGATGTGATACTCAGGGGTGAAGGACTGTGTGAGCGTGACTTACTTCCGGGTTTCGGTAGACGCTCCGTCACAGCTGAGATTCAATGGAGGTGAGAGCGGTTACACAGAAAGTGTAACAGGAGGGTTTTGGCTTCCGATATTTCCTGCAATCAAAATTAAGGTGAAGGCAAAGATTTTGATGATTCTCAGTTAGTACTGAAATAAAGAGTATAATGTATAGACCTGAACTCTAATAAAAAGTAAACTACAGAGAACTTAAGAAGTATGTTAGTTTACTTCAATTAACAGGCAGTTTGTGACTGTAGAAAGGGCGTTTAAATAGAGAAAGGATGTTGATGGGAGGGTTCCTCCTTAAAGGTATATTACATCTCCCCCCCTTCAAGGGAGCACCCCAGGAGAACCGGGATGAGGTCTGAGGGGGGTAGCGACGATGAAACTTCCTCAAGAGTTCAGGAGCATGAATCTCGGATGCAAGTTGCCAAGAATTCTCCTCAGGACCATATCCTTTCCACTTTATGAGGTATTCCAGTCTTCTTCTCCTGATTCGGGAATCCAGAATTCTGTCTATCTCGAATTCCTCTTGGTCTTCAAGAATGGTTGGAGGTGGCAGGGTTATATGTAATCTTCCTAAATCTGATGTGTAAGGCTTAATAAGAGATACATGAAATGTATTATGAATTTTGTATTGCAGAGGAAGTTGAAGTCTGACTGCATTAGGATTTATGACCTTATCAATGGTGAAGGGCCCTATATACTGATTTGCTAGTTTTTTGCTGGGTATTTGTAATCGTAAGTGTTTAGTAGAAAGAAGTACTTGATCACCTATCTTATATACAGGTGAAGGTCGTCGTTTCTGGTCATAGTAAAACTTTTGTCTGTTTTTTGCTTCAACTAGGTGGGATTTTAATGTTTTTAACCTGTCCTGTAGGTTGTTGAGGTAAGTAGATGCACTTGGTGAGTTAACTGATGTAGTAGCTAAAGAGATAGAGATCGGATGATAACCGTAAGTGGCAAAAAAAGGGGTCATCTTTGTAGAGGATGATTCAGAATTGTTATAAGAAAATTCTGCCATAGGGAGATAAGAAACCCAGTCATCCTGTAGGTGTGTGATGTAGCATCTGAGGTACTGCTCTAACGTCTGGTTAAGTCGTTCAGTCAAACCGTTGGTTTGGGGGTGAAATGAGGTGGAATATCTACTATCAATTCTTAATAACTTACAAAGTGATCTCCAGAAAGCGGAGGTGAATTGGGACCCCCTGTCAGTAATAATGGTAGTTGGCAAACCATGTAGTCGAACAATTGCTCTTATGAAGGCTTTAGCTGTTACCATAGCACTAGGTAAGGATTTAAGAGGGGTAAAATGGGCAAGTTTGGTCAGCTGATCAACAACTACAAATATAGTATTATAGTGTTGGGAGTCAGGAAGTTCTACAATGAAGTCCATGGAGATGGTTGACCAAGGTTTATCAGGAATTGGCAGGGATGTTAATAATCCAATAGGTTTTTTGTGTTCGATTTTGTTTCTAGCACACACGTCACAGCCCATAACATATTCCTTGATGAAGTGATCCATCTGCGGCCACCAGAAATAGCGTCTTGTCAATTCGATGGTCTTTTGGATTCCGGTATGTCCAGATAGAATACTGTCATGGCTGTGGGATAAGATGAGTGTTCTTAAGGAGTGTGGGATGTAAAGTTTTCCCTTATGATACAATAGTCCTGAAACAGTGTCCTTTATACAATTGGGGGGTACATAGTCTTCTCTGTTCAAGGCAGAAAGAATTTCTGTCTCAAAACTTGTGAGAAGTCCCAGGAACCTCTCTTCAGGAATTATAGGTCTCATGCTTGTGGGACTTTGATGGTGTTCGTGTTGCCTAGATAAGGCGTCAGCTTTTACATTAGCACTTCCTGGTCTGTAGGTAATTCGGAAATTAAACCGATCCATAAAAAGGGCCCATCTGACTTGACGGGAAGAGAGGGTCTTGTTGTTTTTTAGATATTCTAAATTTTTATGATCGGTATAAACCAAAAAAGGTTCAGGTGTTCCCTCTAAAAGATGTCTCCAGTGCTCTAGAGCTCTTTTTATTGCTAACAATTCCTTATCACCAACAGTGTAATTTTCTTCTGCTGGTAGGAAAGTCTTTGAATAGAAAGCGATTGGATGTATTAGTTTAGTGATGCTATTAGGTTGGGATAACACAGCACCAATGCCGGAATTCGAAGCATCTACCTCTAGGATGAAGGTTTGATTGTAATCTGGTAATGCTAAAACAGGTGCTGTGGAAAAAAGGCTTTTTAAGGTTGTAAAAGCTTCCTGTGTCTCTTTTGTCCATAGAAATCTTCGTTTGTTACTAGTTAAGTGAGTTAGAGGTTTTACAACAGAGGAGAAATCTTTTATAAATCTCCTGTAAAAATTTGCAAACCCCAGAAACCTCTGGAGTGTGCGTACGGTGGTGGGTCTTGGCCACTCCATCACAGCTTTAATTTTTTGGGGATCCATTTCAATTTGATTGGGTGATAGAATGTAACCCAAGAACTTGATTTCTGATACATGAAACAAGCATTTTTCTAATTTGGCATATAATCTGTGGTGTCTTAATCTTGTTAATACCCAACGGACATGTTTCTGGTGGTCTTTTAAGTTTTTAGAGTAAATAAGAATATCGTCTAAATAGATGATTACACATGTATCTATGAGATCCTGAAAAATCTCATTCACAAAATGTTGAAACGTTGCCGGAGCATTGCATAGTCCAAAAGGCATGACATTGTATTGGAAGAGACCATACCTGGTACGGAATGCAGTCTTCCATTCGTCTCCTTTCTTTATGCGGATGAGGTTGTAAGCACCCTTTAAATCTAGTTTCGTGAATATTGTAGCTCCAGTTAATCTCTCCAGTAATTCGGGGATTAGAGGCAGAGGGTACCGATTCTTTATTGTTATTTTGTTTAAGGCTCGATAATCAATTATTGGACGCAAAGTCCCGTCTTTGTTTTTAACAAAGAACATCCCAGCTGCTGCTGGGGAGGTGGAATGCGAAATAAAACCTTTCCTAAGATTTTCATCCAGATAAGAACGTAAGTCTTGTAATTCTTTTTGATTCATGGGGTATATCTTCCCATGTGGAATTTGTGAATCAGGGATAATGTCTATAGGACAATCAAACACCCTATGCGGTGGGAGGTTTTCTGCATCTTTTAGATTAAACACGTCAACCAGGTCCTGATAAACCTCTGGAACCCCTTGATCAAGTGCTGCTATAGTACAGTGAGGGTAACAAGTCTCGGTGCAATAGGTAGACTGGAGTTTAATTATGTGGGTTTTCCAATCAATCTCAGGGTTATGTGTTTCTAACCATAAATACCCTAAAACTATTGAATGGTGAGCAATTGGTAATATATTGAAAGATAGATATTCAGTGTGTCCCCCTAATGTAGTTATTAACAACGGTATGGTGTTATGAGTAATCGGCCCATTCTGTGTAAATGTACCATCAATCAACTTCACAAAAATTGGGTTTTGTTTACACACCGTGGGAATTTTATTAGTCACAACAAAATCAGTGTCAATATATATACCAGTCGCCCCAGAATCTATGAGTCCTTCAGTCTGTAGGTTGCATTGATCCCACTGTAAAGAGAAAGGTAATATTAGCTGATGGGTCTTGTGGGTATTATGTGTTTGTGTAATTGAAAGTATCTTACCCTTTTTCTGTTTGGCTAGAAGAGGGCAAGCACTCACTGAATGTTCCTTATGGGCACAGTATAAGCATAGATTTGAGAGTTTCCTTCTTATCTTTTCTTCAGGAGTGAGAGGTCCTCGAATAGTTCCTATTTCCATGGGAGTAGAATGAGATGGAGGTTTTTCTTGAGTAACTTGGATAGGGTAAGAGCGTCTGGGGGCACTTTCAAACGTCATCCTCTCAGCTTTTCGCTCTCTCAATCTTCTATCCAGTGTGATACACAATTTAGTGAGTGATGATAGACTCTCAGGCATGTCGAGCCTTGATAGTTCATCTTTGAGGCTTTCTGATAGTCCAAGCCTGAACTGATTTCTCAGGCTAACCTCGTTCCATAATGAGTCAGAGGCCCACATCTGGAAGTCGGTGATGTATTCCTCGACTGTTCTTTTCCCTTGTTTGAGGGCATGTAATTTTGAATCAGCAATAAACTGAGTATTTGTGTCCTCGTATAAGGTAGACATGGCGGAAAAAAAATCTTGTAGAGAATCCAATATTGGATCGTTTGCTTCGAACAACCTATTGGCCCAGGTCCTGGGTTCCCCTAAAAGGAAGGAAATGGTGGTACAAACCTTTATTCTCTCACAATGGTATGTCCTGGGTCTGAGAGAATAAAGCAAGTTGCAAGCATTCTTAAAGTCTCTGAATGTTGCACGTTTACCTGAAAAAGGAACAGGAGGCTGAATCTGTGGTTCAGGTATTTCCTGCTCTTTTGGAGACAGGTATTCTTTGAGGAGTGCTTTTAAAGCAGTATTCTCTGCACGTACTTCGCTTAGCCCATGTGCCAAGTAATCCAATTTTTGGTGTATATTTGAGATTTCAGATTTTATCTCTTGTGGATCCATGGCTGGTTAAATACTTATGCAGAGTCAAAGGCCTGTTAATTCTAGATGTAATATACCTTTAAGGAGGAACCCTCCCATCAACATCCTTTCTCTATTTAAACGCCCTTTCTACAGTCACAAACTGCCTGTTAATAAAAAGTAAACTACAGAGAACTTAAGAAGTATGTTAGTTTACTTCAATTAACAGGCAGTTTGTGACTGTAGAAAGGGCGTTTAAATAGAGAAAGGATGTTGATGGGAGGGTTCCTCCTTAAAGGTATATTACAACACCTTACAAGCAATATTACACTTGGAGCAGTATAAAATATCAAAATCAATTAAAAAATATACACATTTACAAACATATCATGATAGCTTGGTCAAAACTTTGCAAAAGGGGTAATATCAACCTGAAAGTTTCCATTTACATGGTCATTATGGTCAATTCCGAATTTGAAGTAGTACTATAAGCTTACCCTTTTACAATCCGGAGAGAAAAAGGATTAGAATATATGCATCAATTAATAGATTTTGATAAACAAAAAATTAAGACATTTAAACAAATTAAAGAAGAATTTACTATTTCTAACCTAAATTATTTTGTGTTTCTCCAAGTTAAGCATTTCTGTGCAACATTAATTAAGGTAAACTCTAACATTGAGACGGAATAAATTAGAAGACATTATTAATATATATGCCTCAGGGGATTATAAAATTGTATATAGGTTTGTCCACAGATGAAAAAACTCTCATTATAACTAATATTGCACAGAAATGGAGAAACTCTGGCCTAAATGGGTTTTCATAATCTTTGGTAAAAAAAAGCATAACAAGAGTTGAGAAAGCAACGCCATCCGTAGACAGAAGGGAATCACACTTAAAGCTGTTATACCAAACAAATAAAACTCTGTATAAGTTGAATAAATGGTATGTGGGATCCGATGTTAGATGCATAATGTACGGCCTCCTTGGGGCAAATTTAACCCACTGTGTCCTAGAATGCCAAAAAAATTACCGGCTAGATTACAAGTCTTGCATTAGCCTTAAAAAGCAGCGTTGAGAGGTCCCAACGCTGCTTTTTTTTTTTTTTTTTTTTTAAATCTTTATTTATATCAAAGCATAAGAAACATATGTTAATACAGATTATCAGTTGTAAAATAATGACCATAATAGTGATATTACATCTTGCTTACAAACATCTGAATAACAGGAATAATAATCACATTTCTATAAATCCATCCAAGCTTAATTATCAATATTAATAATTAATCTGCATATTTAATTAACCAACATTTTTATAGTATATCAATACGACCGCTTATACAGACCATTAGAACAAAACAACAATGTGTCGTAAGAAGCAAAATCACCAAACCAACATAGAGAATCAAACAAAACCAAACAAAAACACAATATAACGCAACAAAATAGAAACAAATACAAAACAAAATACACCAAGACAAGACCAAAAAAAAAAAAAAAAAAAAACCTGCTTTAAAAATCGCATTTGAGATCCCTGGACTAAAATTAGGATTACCACATATAGGTAAATAGTGGGAAACAAACGGAACATAGTCTAATTCGACACACAATCTTTGCCAAGCTATTATAATATTTTTAAACATAGCTGAATAAAATATGTTTGAGGGAAGTTCCGTCAACGGACAATGTATCAGCGCCTTTAATTGAAAGGGGGCCACTAATTGAGACTCCCAGCTAAATGAGGAAATTTGATCTTTTTCAGTTATCCAATCTATTGCAAATCTAGCAGAGATAACTAAATTATATGCTTGAATGTTAGGTAGCGCTAAGCCAGCAGTTAACTTTGAGTTCATCAATCGATGTAAGGCGATACGTGGTTTAGCATTATTCCATAGAAATCTAGAGCAAGCCTTATTATATTTAAGAACATCTTTCCCAGGCATAATAGTTGGAATATTTTGAAAGATATATAAAAATTTGGGAAAAATATTCGTTTTAATCATAACCACACGGGCCGATAGTGAGATGGGTAGGGCAGTCCACTCCTCAAGTTTCCTCATGCACTGTTGCAAACAATGTGTATAATTTAACCCGTACCATTCCTCTGAACTTTTGGTAAGTCTGAGGCCTAAGTATGTAATTTGGGAAACTTCCGAAAAAGGATGGATAGTTCTAAATCCCGGGTTCCTATATAACATAGCAATTCTGATTTCAGAATATTTACCTTATACCCTGAAATTGCTCCAAATTGGGCGATAATGTTCTGGAATATTGGAAGAGACTCCTTAACATTAGACATAAATAGTAACAAATCGTCTGCATATAGCAACAAGACCAATTTCTCACCCGCCAGAAAAATACCGTCTAATTCTTGACGAAGTAGTATCGCAAGAGGCTCTAAACAAATATTAAAAAGTAAAGGGGAGACTGGGCACCCTTGTCTAGTCCCTGTCTGTAAGGTAAGGCGTTGCGAAATCGTATTGTTAATAATAATTGCCGATGTGGGGAAGCTATAGATTAGTCTAATATAGTTACTAAAATGTCCAGAAAACCCAAATTGTCCTAAAGAAAAAAACAGATGGTCCCATCCTATCCGGTCGAAAGTCTTCTCGGCATCGACCGTTAGTATAGCTTTATCCTGTATCTCGTGAGATCCCCTAGTCCTATATTTATTCCAAATAGATTCTATAAGAACTAGCACTTTCCTCATGTTTCTTACCGGGTTCCGCCCTGGCATAAATCCAGATTGGTTTTCATGGATTAAATCTCCAATATATGGCTTCAATCGATTGGCTAGAATAGCGGCTAGCATTTTGTAATCAGTGTTCAAAACTGAAATCGGCCTATATGAGCTAGGTAATTCAGGATCTTTATCCTTCTTCAGGATTAACAAGATGTTGGCCGCCGTAAAATATGGTGAGCACTTAGTGTTTTCTGTGAGATATAAATTAAATAATTTATTCAAAATGGGTAAAGTTTGGGATTGCAGGATTCTATAGAATTCTATAGGCAGCGCGTCTGGCCCAGGGGCTTTATTTAATTTGGACTTCTTAATGGCACATAAAATTTCCTCATCTGAAATAATGGCATTAATACAATCCAAAGCTTCTGGAGCAAGTTTTGGTATTTTAATCTTGTTCCAAAATTCTATTTTCTCAGAAGTATTGTGGGCATCTACTTTATATAATTCTTGAAAAAACTCAAAGAACACTCTCTCTATATCTTCATGGTTAGTATATCTATTTTGACCTTGTTTAATCGCCGGAATAGCCTGCCTTGCGGTGGTTTTAGCAATCCTGGCTAAAAACTTGGCAGATCTACCGGTATGTCCACCATATAATGCCTTTAGTCTAAGATCTTCTTGAGCACTATTCTGTTTAATATGGATATCTTGAAGTGTCTTCGCTCTCATATACATATCCCAATGACGTTTTACAGGATTATCTATATAGGCACAGTAAGCATTTTTAACCTGGTTAGCCAGTTGCCTGCCTATATGCCCACATTTCCTTTTCCAGTGTGACATGTAATTTTTGATCTCCCCCCATAGAACGGCTTTAGCTGTCTCCCAATATATCTCAAATATAATTATTTTTGCTCAAATTCTTTATATTAGAATTACAAGTCAATGATATGGCAGCATGATCCGAAATTATAATATCCTCAATTTTGGCCTTCCACTTCCACTTAAGTAATGAGTCGGAAATTAAAAAGTAATCAATTCTCGACAGTGTATGATACACTTGGGACATGAACGTATATGCACCCCCATCTGGGTTCTGGACCCGCCATATATCAACAAGACCTAGATGTACACAATATTTCTGTAAAATCCATACTTTCCTATCCCTAGGTCTCATAGACTTCTTCTTTTTAAAGCTATCTAAGGTAGCATTTGCTAATAAGTTCAAGTCTCCAGCAATAATTAGATTTTGTCCTATATAGCTATGTAATTTAACTGTTAAAGCGGTCCAAAACTCTTGATCAATTTGATTAGGGCCATAAATATTAAAAAATATATATTTAACTTTGTTAATATAGATTTCCAGAATTAGGAACCGCCCTTCCGCATCTATCTCCGTTTTTAGTATCTGATACTCCAGATTTTTATTCAAAAGTATAGCAACCCCTCGTTTCCTTGAGTCAAAAGGGGCGGCGACCACCTCCCCAACCCATTTAGATTTAAGTTTAGGAATCTCTAGGGGTTTAAGATACAGTTCTTGCAGTACAACTATATCAGGCTTAAATGTCCCTAGATATTTTATTATAGATTTTCTTTTAATTGGGGAGGTAACCCCGCCTACATTCCAAGAAATACAATTCAAATTAGAAACCATTGCATCTAATTAGATACAGGTGTAAAAACTAGCGACTTCAGGTGAAAGAGATTGGGCGTACGCGGGCGGAGAGGGGGGAGGAGAGGGGAGAGACAGGGGAGGAGAAAAAAAACAAAAAAAAAACCCAGAAACAAACACATACATAGACCTTTAATACACAAATCTAAAATCTTTCCCATTTCTGGAGTCTAAATACTCTCTTCTCATTATCAACCAGCCTTTTAAGGAACTCCAGCTTCTCTACAGAATGCTTCAGCTTCCATAACATTGTTCAGTGTATGAGAAGTTCCTTCTCTCATCACAACTAACTTAGCAGGGTACACCAGTTTAAGATAGTAATTTTCCTTCTATAACCTACCATAAAAGAAAGACATGTCTCTTCTCTTGGATAAAGTTTCAGATAAAAAATCTTGAAAAATTAATAACCTATGTGGACCTAGAATGAAAGGATTACATTTCCGATAATATTTAAGATACAATAGTTTGTCTTGAAAATTAATAAATTTAAATATCACCGGCCTTGGTCTATTACCCTCATTATTGTCTCTATACGGTATCCAATCCTATGCGCCCTTTCAATCTGAAAGGGGTAGCAGGAAGTGGAATCTGTAATGCTTGTGGTAATGTGACTGAGATAAACGTCATCAAATCTAAGAATTCTGAAGATTTAGGAAGGCCAATCACTTTTAGGTTATTACGTCTTGAGCGATCCTCAAGATCTTCAATTTTAGCTTGTAAACTCGCAATGGTTTTACTGTGTGCATCTATTAGCGGCTCCTGTGCATTGTATCTATCCTCTAGATCAGAGACTCTATTTTCAACTTCATCTAGTCTTGTAGAGAACTGCCTGACCTCAACTGTGAGATTTGATATCTCATTTTTAATTTAATCGCATCAAATTGAGGGGTTAATATTTTGGCTACTTCTGCTGCAAATTTGGCCATATTATTACTTGTGGGATTAGGAGTAGTTTTTTCGTGAGATGTATCAATACTAGAATCAAGGTTCCTGCTACCCCCCCTCTTATCTTTTTGCTTAGGAGGCATGTTCGAAGGAGAGCTCTTATTGAGCATGTATCTATCCATGGACCAAAAAGATCTCCACAGCCTATTATTGGTACCGTATGAGACAGCAAGGCACAGCCAATAATATCCCCCCAAAAAAAAAAAACCAGAGGGCCCCTTACAATTTCTAAGTCCAAATGTGAGATTCACTACGCAATCTACCACGTCTTCACATAATTCTCCTCATATACACAGAAAAAGAGACCATATTGTATCATAAGATGTTTGTAGCACTAGTGAACATACAAGCTTCGGCACTTATATTTCTAATATTTATATGAAAAACAAACAAACAAAAAAAAAACAAAAAGGGGGGAAATTCCCACAAGTGGACAAGTGTGACTACCGCACAATATTACCTCTTCAACTTATATTCCTAGTATTGTACGTATCTTAGCATATAACACCTAAAATCCATTGTTTGTGTGTACCTTAACTACCTTAAAGGGAAAAAACTTTCTACCAATGAGTGCTTTAAATATAAGAGGCAAAATATACGCCTCTACTATATATGAATGTACTTTAAAGACAAAACTTATAGTGAGAAAAACATACAGCACCACTCAATATATATGTCCACAGTAAACAAATCTGTGACTCTTTTAATGAGCTGTAATATCTGATTAAACTATTAAGCAAGGCGTATCAGGGTTAGTAGTATCAGAATCTGCGTAGTATCTTATGTACTTTTTGCTCCTCTACCCTCTTATTTAATACTGGCTCAGGGGTCTAATACGGGTAAAGTCCCATGATACATATGTCAAAAGAAACAATATACATATTAAACTCTCCCATTATTACTAGTCCACTATAATAAGAAAGTTTGACTTACAAGCTCCCATTTGTAGACCAGACCTTATGAGAGAATATACAATAGTGCAATAGATTCCCGTGTTCTCATACAATTAAATATTAAATATAAAAAACTTTTTTTTAAATTCTTTTTTTTTTTTAAATATTTATTTATTAGTTTTTCCAATAATACATAAAAAGGACAAAAACAAATCAAACAAAACAAAATAATCAACACAAATGTGAGAAAAGATTGTGGAGGCGCCGCTCCGAATCATAGTATAACTCTCATGGAGACGCAGCTCCGCATCAACGAGATAAAAAATAATACAAAAGCCCATTCTACTACTGAGCCATTATCTTAGCTTGTATCACCTTTCCTCTACTCTAGCTTTTTTCTTTTTGGTCCGCCCCTCCTCTCATCTATCCACCCCCTCTCCCCATCCCCCTCTCCCTCCTCCTTCTTTTTATCTTTCTTTTGATTAATATCCAACAGAATATATATTCATATAAATTGGCGCATCAGAGCTCCATACCAAGCAATACGATAAGTTAACAAACAAAAGCCAATCAATACACAGTTAGGTAGAATTAACATTGATATGACATCTTAAGATAAACTATTCTACTCTGCAACGAAAAGGTTTATGATCTGTAGTATAGGTGTATACAATGTTGGGGTTTTTTTTCTTTCTTTTTCTTTCCTTCCTCCCTTCCCCTTCTCTATCTTTTTCCTTTTTTTTTTGGAGAGTTTCCTTAAGCCAAAATAAGCCCACACATAAAAAGAAAAAAAAAAAAAAAAAAGGACCACAACAACAACCTCAGAGCCCGCAAGGTTCCCTCTTAGGAAAGGTGGCTCATGAATTTATGGTATATCTCTAAAGTTCCTAATCCATGAATCTGGAAATACTTGAAGCAGGACTAACTCCGCAAAACTAATGGAGGAAACAAATGGTGACAAGATCAATTGTTGAAGTTGCAATGAGTAGGTTTTAATGATTGGTGCCCAATCTGTCAAAAATGTCTTAATTTTTTTCTCTGTGGCTTGAGATAGATGAAAAGATTCATATATAATTTGGGATTGTATCCCTTTAAGAATTACCCCAAAACTAGGGGGCTTCTTAGCAATCCAGGACTTAAAGATGTTATATCTAACAATTAGTATAATAATGTTCAAAATCCGTCTTTTGGAGTCTGTTATGGGATCCCCTATCAAACATATAACCTCTTGCAGAGCTAACGAATAATCCCCATTATAAAGCCTATTAAACCAATACTGGACTTTCTGCCATAGTTGTTTTATTTTAGGGCATCTCCATAACATATGAACAAGATCTGCGACACTGTATAAACATTGCGGGCAATCAGCCTTCTTGAGACGGTAGAATTTCGCTAGCCTGGCTGGGGGTAGATAGAATTTATTCAATAATTTAATATGCGATTCTTTCCAGTTTACCGCTATAGGATACTTAGCTACCAATTTGCAACTACCTGTAATCATCTCTTGATCAATTGTAGGAATAGAATTAATCCATGAATTAACCAGTTTATCACTCAGCAGAGTGCCCTGTTTAGCAAGCATTATGTCGTAAATTAGTGAAATTGAAGTATCTCCAGCTATAAATTTTTGAATAAAGATTTTGACCTCGGTCCACTCAACCCTAATTGAAGAGTACCAGCTTTGAGAGGTAATATAATGGCGGACCTGAAAATAGGCATACCGATTCCCTCTACCTAATGAATATTTTGACAAAATGGTTTCCCATGAAAGAATCTGACCTTGATCGTCCAATAACTGGACAATATCCTTAAGGCCTCTGTCCTGCCATTCCAGAAATACTTTTTGGTCTGTTCCTGGCGAGAAGCACGGGTTAGCTCTTATAGGTAAGAATTCAGAAAAAAAAGGATTCAATGCCAGTATGGCACAGAACTTCTGCCATGCACTTATCGGATTTTTAAAAGATTGTAATAAAGAGACTTCTCGTGGTAGTTCTTTTAGTGGACAATGTAAAAGAGCCTTCAAAGACCAAGGATGGATTAATCTAGATTCTGATTCAAATGAAGTAACCCTATTTGTTTGAGCTATCCAATCTATAGCTATTTTAGCCAAGGTTGCCATATTATAATATCTGATATTCGGGAAGGCTAATCCCGCATTATCAAATTTTTGAGACAATTTTTCCAATGATATACGTGATTTTTTAGCTTTCCAAATGAACTTGGAAAACCAAGAGTTCAATCTATTTAAATCTTTATTTGTAAAGATTAAGGGAAGATTTTGCAGAGGATATAGAATCCGCGGAAAAATTATTGTTTTGATCAAGTTAATAGAAGCAGAGATAGATAAAGGGAGAGCCCTCCATAACTCAAGATCTTCTTTGATCTTCCGGAGAAGTGGATCAATATTGGCAGAATACCAGTATTTGGGGTTTTTATGAATCTCCAAACCCAAATATTTTATCGCAGAGACTGTGCGGAACTTTAAATTAGTTTGTGGATTCGCCTCCTTTCCTAACCACATGAACTCACTTTTATCCAAATTAGACTTATATCCCGCGAAGGAGCTGAACTCCTCCAGTATGTTTATAACCTTGGGAATTGTGTCTCTGGTGTTCTGTAGACATATTAAAATATCGTCCGCATATAGTAACACTTTTAAGTTTGGGTCTAGATCTGATATTCCCGGCAGGCTTTCTCTCAGTCTGATTGCCAGCGGCTCCAAAGCAATATTGAACAAAAGGGGCGAGAGAGGACAACCCTGTCTCGTCCCTCTTTCCAACACTATCCTAGGGGAGAGCGTCCGGTTGACCAATAAATAAGATTCTGGTTTCCAGTGGATTTTCTGAATAAAGTATAAAAACTTATCTGCAAAGCCAAATTTCACTAAGGTTTTAAATAGATGGGCCCAAGCTATACTATCAAAAGCCTTTACTGCGTCCAAAGTAAGGACTGCATTGTCATTTAACCTTTTTCTATCTTTAAACTGATCACAGTTCCAACTAAAATCAACCAACGTGATTAATCTCCTAATATTTTTGGTAGAGTTTCGTCCGGACATAAATCCGACCTGGTCAGGATGGATAAGTTTATCCAGACACCCTGTAAGTCTAGTGGCAACAATAGACATTAAGATCTTATAATCCGCGTTAAGGACGGAAATTGGCCTGTATGAGGCTGGATCTTCTGGGTTCTTTCCTTTTTTCAAGATTAATGAAATATTTGCCGCTGTAAACCGGGCTGAAATTGGTTGATCTGAGATGTAATAACAATTAAACAGTTTCTCTAAAACTGGAGTTACTTCAGCCGCTAAACATCTATAGAATTCCGCAGGAAACCCGTCAGGGCCTGCGGCTTTATTCAATTTGGATACACTAATAGCCTTTAATATTTCTTCAGAGGTAATTGGGAGATTCAAAGATTCTAAATCTTCTTGCTGTAACTGAGGAAGGATAACCTTATCCCAAAAATTAGCTTGATTAATAGAGTTACTTTCCTGTTTAGAATATAATCGTGTATAGTACTTAAAAAAGACTTCACAAATCTCTTCTGTGTTAGTATATCTTTTATCGTCTTCCCTGATACAAGAAATCAAATTTTTCTTTTTCCTTATTTTAACTAATCTGGCCAAATTTTTAGCGGAACTACCATGAAAACTTCTGAAATATAGATTAGTTTTGGTCTCATCTTCAAGATGTTTTTGAGCTACAGATATATCCCTTTCCTTTCTTAACGCTGTATACTTATCCCAATTCCTAATAGATCGATCTTCATGGTATTTTTTATAGGCATTTTGGACCTGTTTAGTAATATGTAGATCTCGTGCACGCTGCTTCTTGTTTTTAATATCTAGAAATGACATAATTTCCCCACGTAATACCGCTTTTGAGGCCTCCCAAAAGGTTTCAATCTTGTGAAAGTAAGATATATTACGAGTGCTATAGTCCTTCCATGCCTGTTTTAACCAATGAATATATCTAGGATTATTATAGAGATAACATGGGTAAAAAAAAGCCCTAGGCATTTTATTTTTGTTATTATCATGGGATTTCAGAGTTAAAGATATAATTGAGTGGTCCGAGGTCACAATCTCCCCAATTCCAGCCTCCAATTTACAAATTGAGAGTGATTCGGAGATTAAAAATAAATCTATCCTGGCAAATGTCCTATGTACCTTAGATTCACATGTAAAACCTAATAAGTCCGGATTAAGAGATCGCCAAATATCAGTAAGGTGTAATTTATAGCAAAATTTAGTGAAGTATTTAGAGCTTCTCCTATTCTCTGGAAAGTTCTTCCCTGAGAATCTATCAATTTCTGGACAAATAACCAAATTAAAGTCTCCAGCTATTATAAGATTCTCCTTTATAAAAGGGAATAATTTAATTTTAACACTCTCCCAAAAGTCTCTGCGAAATTTATTCGGGCCATAGACATTACAGAGCACGTATTTAGTTTTATTGATAATAATTTGAATTAGTATAAACCTTGCAGCTGTATCTGACTCCACCTGCATAACCTTATACTCCAGAGCTTTATTAATCAAAATAGCTACTCCACATTTTCTCCTACTCGACGAGGAAGCAATTACCTCTCCCACCCATTGTATCTTAAGTTTAGCAACTTCTTGCTCTGTGAGATGAGTCTCTTGAATAAAAGCAATATCTGGTTTTTGTTTAGCCAATAATTTAATAATCAACTTGCGTTTCATAGGAGAGACAATCCCCCCTACATTCCATGATAGAAATTTAATATCCATTACCGAGCCTTAACTACTCAAACCGATAGAGATTCCCCCTGCGGGCCCAAAGGAAAGAAAAAAAAAAAAAAAAAAAAAACTCCACATCTAATAAAAAAAATAAAAAAAATAAAATAAAAACAAGAAAGCCTGATTCTTTTTCAGTAGTGCATTCAGAAAAAGAAAATAAAGGACTTTAACCCCTAATAAACTCTTCATTTATAAGGGACCAGGTTACAGCCTGAAATAAGTAAGTGAGATGTTATTGATCATTTAAAAAAAATTTTATCTCTCCTTTCTCTCGAAAAATTTTTCTTGCACCATCCTGTTCCACAATTATACTAGCTGGGTATACCATCCATGCATTATAGCCTTTATCAATAAGTTGCGAGCAGAATGGTGCCATTACTTTTCTTTTTAGAGAGGTTTCTGCCGAGTAATCTTGAAATAATAAAATTTTGTTATTTCCAAACATAAGTGGTTCAGTTCTTTTTTTAAATAATCTAAGAAATTCAACTTTGTCTTGATAGTTCAAGATTCTGAAAATACACATTCTATTTGAACGGGATCCCTCAGGTTGGGATTTTTTTATGCCTGTTCTATGGGCTCTTTCTATAACAATGGGAAGCCTCTGATGTGGAATACCTAGAGCCTGAGGCAGGGTAAAAGATGTAAACTGATATAGATCTTGAAATTCTGGGATCTCAGGTAAACCAATAATTCGGATATTATTGCGTCTGGAACGATCTTCCAGGTCGTCCAGACGCGCTTGTAAATTAGTAATTTTAGAGCTCTGTTTGGATATAATATCAGTTTGGCCATTAGCTTGATCTTCTAGCTCAGACACTCTGTTCTCCATCTCTAACATTCTATTAGAAAATTGTTTCACTTCTGTGGATAAATTAGAGATAACTGAAGATATTGTACCTAACTCGGCCTTTATTATTTCAAATTGTGGAGTGAATAGGTCAGTTAAATGAGAGATTAGCATCTGCGTGTCATTTATATTAGAAAGTGTCTCGCTAGAGCTATTTAAACTAGGGTCGCCCTGTCTAGTTTTTTTGTCTTTAACTTTGGCCGGCATCCTAGGCGAAGATGCTTTAGCTTGAGTTACAAATTTTTCCATAGAAGGAAAGAGAGAAAAGAAGAGGGGAGAAGGGAAGAAGGGAGAGAGAGAGAAAAAAAAAGGAAAAAAAAAAAAAAGGAGAAAGGAAAGTGAGAGTGAGAAAGTGAAAATGGACTATTTATATTGTGAACAGTGAAGATTATTCCGTGAAGGGAAAAAAAAAAGAAAAAAAAAAAAAAAAAAAAAAAGAAAGAAGGGGAGGGAAGGGAGGTGAATGGGAAGAGGTGAGGATTAACTACTTCCTATTGTGAAAAGTGAAGGTGTTGAGCGAGAGGAAAAAAAAAAAAAAAAAAAAAAAAGGACTCCAAGTGAATGAGTTACCCCTAAGGGTAGTGGTGAGTGAGCGAGAAAAAGAAAAAAAAAAAAGAAAAAAAGGAAGCTAGCAACAGCTTTCGTGATCTAAAAGAGCACAATTGGTGTTTATAAAATATGTGAAATTTCCCAGCAGGGAACACAAATTCGTGTATAAGAATTTTTCTTTATCCTTCCCCTCTCTCCCCCCCCCAACCTCTCCCCCTTTCTCTGTATATAAATCTTAGAACTTAATTTAAACAGTTATATAGTAAATTTTAGTAAAAAAAAAAAAAACAAAAAAAAAAAAACACTGTATAAGAGATTTCAATACTAGGGTATGTCACCAGCCCTAATTAAAACACTTCTTTAAGCAAAGACATTTCAAAACTGTAACCTTTGGGGAAAAAAAAAAAAAAAATAAATAAATAAAAAAAGTCCTTTAAAGGATTGATTCCTCAGAAAGTCCTTCTACAAAGATGGGTTTTTACAATTCCAAGCGGTTAAATTTGCCTTGATATTTTAACAAAAAGACACTGCAAAGAACTAATCTAAATAGAGTAATCTTTATATGGGTATAAGGAGCTGTCTTTTCTTAGCAAATGTCCTGATAGTCTCTTGACAGCTTGGTTCCAGAGGTATCTGAGTAGCCTCACTTCAAATTTAAATAGCAATACCGGATAATAAGGAAAACAAAAACAACAGTACCTTGACTTCACCGGTCACTTCTAGAACGGTTATCGCTGCAGTAGAAAGAAGAAAAGAACAAAAAAGTCCTGACAAGGGCCCGGCTGGTCGTTTACCAATTCCTTCCACAACCACCAGGAAGGGGGAATCCCCTTGACGACAGCAGCGGAGATTAGGAGAATAGGATGCACAAGTTCTTGTGTTTGTTTTTATTCTAACAAAGGCAATACTTTGAGCTTGTTTCACGGCAGCAAAACACCAAACTCTTATCCAGACGGCATTTATGAGTGCACCCAAACAGAACAGATGCACAGGGTTTCACACTTGCTGCTTGCTTCTCTCTTATCCCCTTCAGACCAGATTATGTCTGCTGGAGTCAGGCTAGCCGTTCTCCTATCGGCCCACACCGGCTCCTGTGATGCTCCACAGATCTGCACGGCTCTGTGTTTGCTCCGTTCGTTCTCCGGAGCGCAAGATCCAGCCTTTACACACCTCTACTTTCTTATTGGGTAAAAGAAAGGAGGCTCGACCTAGATGCCGTACTGGCCCGCGTGCTTCAACTGCTGTGGGTCTGTTTATCGAGTGCCGGGTGCTGTGATCCTGTGTAGTCCAGGGATATTTCTGGCCATACGAGCTGCCCTAGGAGGCACATCTACCCCACAACGGGCATACTCCTTCCTCTTGGCCTGTCTTCGTCCCGGGTCTCCAGGCTACTCCTCGCGCACCGCAGCGCCACCATGCACCTGTACACCCCACCGGCTACCTGTTGCTGTCGCCTGGATCTCTGCTTTATATAGGGAAAGTAGCAAGTCCAGGTATAGGCAATGAAAGGGTTCTTAGCAGAGTGGTGAAATTGTGGCTCTGACCACGAGCCAAAAATAAGGTCACTGGAGGGTTTTTTCCTGCCGGGGCCTGTTTGAATCTGCCCTGCTCCCTAGGGTGCTTGACCGCACCAACAGCGGGAGATTGGCCACTTGGAAGAGATGTATAAAGCTGTCTGTGTATCGTGCTCGAGACACCACGCCGTATTCAGCGTGCTACAACAAACAGCTCCTCCCACCGGAAAAGCCTCTCTGTCTACCCTTTTTTTTAAATTCTATGCTCTAGTAGTTAACTAGAGTACCCACAGTGTAATTAGAGACTTAAGATATAGGACTACCTTGAAGGTAGTCATAAGAGTTGGTATATTGCTATTCACTTTTAAGAGCAGCTATTTACAACATTATTAAACATAAGCAAGACAAACCCAGAGCTGTAATAGCCTACACTTTATACAAGGTTATTTCAACATTTTTGAGACCAATTAGTATATTGCTTTTCGCTTTTAAGAGCAGCTATTTACAACATTATTAAACATAAGCAAGACAAACCCAGAGCTATAATAGCATACACTTTAGACAAAGTTATTGCAACGTTTTTGAGACAGACCTCCTGCATCCAGATACAAAAGTACAGATAATAACAGAGCTTAACAGCTAGCAGATGTCCCATACAAGTTAGTAAGTTTAAGGTTGCACACAATATTGTTTAAGCTGCTTGTGTATTTGGATAGATAGATGGCAGATATACTGGGGTTACACTCTATCAGTTTTTTTTTGTTTTTTTTTCAACTTCAGTGCCCGTAATCCCACTATACTCGTATAATGAAAAACTTCCAAAGAACCTGTATACAGCCAGCACCAACAGACTTTATGGTACAAGATCCTGATGTTCCGCCAGCCTTAACTTTCACACATCCACAGGTGATTCAACCCAGCTTCTCATTGTTCCTACTTGCAATATACATTAGAAGCAGGTAAACTCTTAGCCTCTTCAAATGGCGATATTGCCCAGCCTCCCAGAGCGGGGCAAGTTATCTTTTAGCTTTCTGCCCTTCACTTCTCCTTGCTATACCGCCAAACCGTGGCAAAATAGAAAAAGAGCCAAACAGCACACCTCATACGATACCTTCCTGAATAATAGTAGCAGATGTGCACAGCGTTCTCAATATTCCACTTTACTGCCCATCGAACAAATCAAAGAGCAGAGAGGCAAGCAGAAAGATGACCCAGAGGTGCGCTCCAATCAGCCAGCCGGGCTAACTCACAATTGCGGTGGAACGGTGTGTGCACTGCTCACTATCGCGAGCCCAGGACTCCTTCCAATATCGGCACACTCCAGCCTCCATCAAATCTACGGCACACCCATTACATATTACATAGTACCGTAGCACCGAAAGTGTTCGATCCTCCTCACACCGACCAAAGCCAGAAGGAAGGTAGGCTTGTCATACACTCCCCGGTGCAACCAGGCGCACCCGGGAGTAGCTTCTTGAAATGCAAACACTTCTCGAGTTCCAGCCTACATGTCCGCCCAGGGCAGACACTCAGGAGCACATCAGAGCCGTACACTCTTTTACGTCTGACCAGGAGACACAGGTAATAGACAGCCTGCTAGCCCAGTACACAGCAGTGAGTGACGTCCATTTTGTTAACCTAATTAACTCTTGTGATGTGGCCAGGTATCTTTAGTATACAACCACAGTAGCTGGACGGTTAAATATCCACGAAAAACATAATTTATGCTTACCTGATAAATGTATTTCTCTTGTAGTGTATCCAGTCCACGGATCATCCATTACTTGTGGGATATTCTCCTTCCCAACAGGAAGTTGCAAGAGGATCACCCACAGCAGAGCTGCTATATAGCTCCTCCCCTCACTGCCATATCCAGTCATTTCGACCGAAACAAGACGAGAAAGGAGAAACCATAGGGTGCAGAGGTGACTGTAGTTTAATTAAAATTTAAACCTGCCTTAAAAGGACAGGGCGTGCCGTGGACTGGATACACTACAAGAGAAATAAATTTATCAGGTAAGCATAAATTATGTTTTCTCTTGTTAAGTGTATCCAGTCCACGGATCATCCATTACTTGTGGGATACCAATACCAAAGCTAAAGTACACGGATGATGGGAGGGACAAGGCAGGAACTTAAACGGAAGGAACCACTGCCTGTAGAACCTTTCTCCCAAAAACAGCCTCCGAAGAAGCAAAAGTGTCAAATTTGTAAAATTTTGAAAAGGTGTGAAGCGAAGACCAAGTCGCAGCCTTGCAAATCTGTTCAACAGAGGCCTCATTTTTAAAGGCCCAGGTGGAAGCCACAGCTCTAGTAGAATGAGCTGTAATCCTTTCAGGGGGCTGCTGTCCAGCAGTCTCATAGGCTAAGCGTATTATGCTCCGAAGCCAAAAGGAGAGAGAGGTTGTCGAAGCTTTTTGACCTCTCCTCTGTCCAGAGTAAACGACAAACAGGGCAGATGTTTGATGAAAATCTTTAGTAGCCTGTAAGTAAAACTTCAAGGCACGGACTACGTCCAGATTATGCAAAAGACGTTCCTTCTTTGAAGAAGGATTAGGAAACAATGATGGAACAACAATCTCTTGATTGATATTCCTGTTAGAAACCACCTTAGGTAAAAACCCAGGTTTGGTACGCAGAACTACCTTGTCTGAATGAAAAATCAGATAAGGAGAATCACAATGTAAGGCAGATAACTCAGAGACTCTTCGAGCCGAGGAAATAGCCATCAAAAACAGAACTTTCCAAGATAAAAGTTTAATATCAATGGAATGAAGGGGTTCAAACGGAACTCCCTGAAGAACTTTAAGAACCAAGTTTAAGCTCCACGGGGGAGCAACAGTTTTAAACACAGGCTTAATCCTAACCAAAGCCTGACAAAATGCCTGGACGTCTGGAACTTCTGCCAGACGCTTGTGCAAAAGAATAGACAGAGCAGAGATCTGTCCTTTTAAAGAACTAGCTGATAAGCCTTTGTCCAAACCCTCTGTGTCAGACATGTTTAAACAGACTAGCAATGAGACTAGCAAGCTTGGAAAACACTTTAAAACAAGTTTACAAGCAATATAAAAAAACGTTACTGCGCCTTTAAGAAACACAAATTTTCCCAAATTTTGAAATAAGAGTGAAAAAATGCAGTTACACTAACAAAATTTTTACAGTGTATGTAATAAGTTAGCAGAGCATTGCACCCACTTGCAAATGGATGATTAACCCCTTAATATCAAAAACGGAATAACAAATGACAAAAACGTTTTTTAAACAGTCACAACAACTGCCACAGCTCTACTGTGGCTTTTTACCTCCCTCAATACGACTTTCGAAGCCTTTTGAGCCCTTCAGAGAAGTCCTGGATCATGCAGGAAGAAGCTGGATGTCTGTGTCTGTAATTTTTGCTGTGCAAAAAACGCCAAAATAGGCCTTTCCCACTCATATTACAACAGTGGGAAGCCTCAGGGAACTGTTTCTAGGCAAAATTCAAGCCAGCCATATGGAAAAAACTAGGCCCCAAAAAGTTTTATCACCAAACATATGTAAAAAATGATTAAACATGCCAGCAAACGTTTTAAAATACACTTTTATAAGAGTATGTATCTCTATTAATAAGCCTGATACCAGTCGCTATCACTGCATTTAAGGCTTTACTTACATTACTTCGGTATCAGCAGCATTTTCTAGCAAATTCCATCCCTAGAAAAATATTTTAACTGCACATACCTTATTACAGGTTGCACGCTATTCCCCCTCTGAAGTTACCTCACTCCTCAGAATATGTGAGAACAGCAAAGGATCTTAGTTACTTCTGCTAAGATCATAGAAAACACAGGCAGATTCTTCTTCTAAATACTGCCTGAGATAAACAGTACACTCCGGTACCATTTAAAAATAACAAACTTTTGATTGAAGAAATAAACTAAGTATAAAACACCACAGTCCTCTTACGACATCCATCTTAGTTGAGAGTTGCAAGAGAATGACTGGATATGGCAGTGAGGGGAGGAGCTATATAGCAGCTCTGCTGTGGGTGATCCTCTTGCAACTTCCTGTTGGGAAGGAGAATATCCCACAAGTAATGGATGATCCGTGGACTGGATGCACTTAACAAGAGAAATGGTGTGCATCAGCCACTATGCACCTACAGGCCAAATCTTCAGACCTCCCATGCAGGACCAACAATCCCAAGACCCAAGCCCTGTCCGGCCAAGGGAAACAGCATGAGCTGGTAGGTGTAATGGTGTCTCTCTCTGAGACGCGAGGCTAGACCGGCAACTACCGGCAGCTACCTGTTTGCCCCGCCTCCAGCCAAGAGTCTCAAGATTTCTGGCCCCAACACTGCTTTTTAACGCCCGCTGGTATTACGAGTCTTGCAGGTACAGGTGTACCGCTCACTTTTTTTTCGCGACTCGAAAATACAGCAAATCCACTTACGCCAATTGCGTATCCTATCTTTTCAATGGGATTTTCCTAACCCCAGTATTAAGACTCTTCCTAAAAGTGAGTGGTAGACCCTCTCCTGTCAAGACTCCTACCGCATTTGACAGTCAGTAGTTAAGAGTTTTATGGGCTAACGCCGTAGTATAAAACTCTTAACTAAAGTGCTAAAAAGTACACTAACACCCATAAACTACCTATTAACCCCTAAACCGAGGCCCCCCCCACATCGCAAACACTTAAATAAAAATTTTAACCCCTAATCTGCCGAACCGGACATCGCCGCCACTTTAATAAATATATTAACCCCCAAACCGCCACACTCCCGCCTCGCAAACACTAGTTAAATATTATTAACCCCTAATCTGCCGTCCCTAACATCGCCGACACCTACCTACATTTATTAACCCCTAATCTGCCGCCCCAACATCGCCACCACTATATTAAATGTATTAACCCCTAAATCTAAGTCTAACCCTAACACCCCCCCTAACTTAAATATTATTTAAATAAATATAAATAAAATAACTACAATTAAATAAATGATTCCTATTTAAAACTAAATACTTACCTATAAAATAAACCCTAATATAGCTACAATATTAACTAATAATTGCATTGTAGCTACCTAGGGTTTATTTTTATTTTACAGGCAAGTTTGTATTTATTTTAACTAGGTACAATAGTTATTAAATAGTTATTAACTATTTAATAACTACCTAGTTAAAATAAAGACAAAAAGTACCTGTAAAATAAAACCTTACCTAAGTTACAATTACTCCTAACACTACACTATAAATAAAGTAATTACCTAAATTAAATTAAATTAATTACAATTAAATAAAATTAACTAAAGTACAAAAAAAAGCAAACACTAAATTACAGAAAATAATAAAAACAGAATTTATGCTTACCCGATAAATTACTTTCTCTTACGGTGTATTCATCCTTAGTTGTGGGATATTCTCATTCACTACAGGAAGTGGCAAAGAGAGCACACAGCAGAGCTGTCCATATAGCTCCCCCTCAGGCTCCGCCCCCCCAGTCATTCGACCGACGGTTAGGAGAAAAAGGAGAAACCATAGGGTGCAGTGGTGACTGTAGTTTTAAACGGAAAAAAAAAAAAAAAATTAGCCTGACTTAAATGCCAGGGCGGGCCGTGGACTGGATACACCGTAAGAGAAAGTAATTTATCAGGTAAGCATGAATTCTGTTTTCTCTTACAAGGTGTATCCAGTCCACGGATTCATCCTTACTTGTGGGATACCAATACCAAAGCTTTAGGACACGGATGAAGGGAGGGAACAAGTCAGGTAACCTAAACGGAAGGCACCACTGCTTGCAAAACCTTTCTCCCAAAAATAGCCTCCGAAGAAGCAAAAACATCAAATTTGTAAAATTTGGCAAAAGTATGCAGTGAAGACCACGTGGTAATATCTATGGAATGTAAAGGTTCAAACGGAACCCCTTGAAGAACTGAAAGAACTAAATTAAGACTCCATGGAGGAGCCACAGGTTTATAGACAGGCTTAATTCTGACTAAAGCCTGTGCAAACGCTTGAACGTCAGGTACTTCTGCCAGACGCTTGTGTAACAGGATAGACAGAGCAGATATCTGTCCCTTTAAGGAACTAGCTGACAAACCTTTCTCCAATCCTTCTTGGAGAAAAGACAATATCCTTGGAATCCTAATCTTACTCCACGAGTAACCCTTGGATTCACACCAAAAAGATATTTCCGCCATATCTTATGGTAAATCTTCCTGGTGACAGGCTTTCTAGCCTGGATCAGAGTATCTATAACCGATTCAGAGAACCCACACTTAGATAGAATTAAGCGTTCAATCTCCAAGCAGTCAGTTGCAGAGAAACTAGATTTGGATGCTTGAATGGACCTTGAATTAGAAGATCCTGCCTCGATGGCAGTGTCCAAGGTGGAACAGATGACATGTCCACTAGGTCTGCATACCAAATCCTGCGTGGCCACGCAGGCTCTATCAGAATTACCGAAGCCTTCTCCTGTTTGATTCTGGCTACCATTCGAGGGAGAAGGGGAAACGGTGGAAAGACATAAGCCAGATTGAAGGACCAAGGCGCTACTAGAGCATCTATCAGTGCCGCCTTGGGGTCCCTGGACCTGGATCCATAAAGAGGAAGTTTGGTGTTCTGATGGGACGCCATCAGATCCAATTCTGGAATGCCCCATAGCTGGGTCAGCTGAGCAAAAACCTCCGGGTGGAGTTCCCACTCCCCCGGGTGAAAAGTCTGTCGACTTAGAAAATCCGCTTCCCAGTTGTCTATTCCTGGGATGTGAATTGCAGATAGGTGGCAGGAGTGATCCTCCGCCCATTTGATAATCTTGGTTACTTCCTTCATCGCTAGGGAGCTCTTTGTTCCTCCCTGATGATTGATGTACGCTACAGTCGTGATGTTGTCCGACTGAAATCTGATGAATTTGGCCTCCGCTAGTTGAGGCCATGCTTGGAGCATGTTGAATATCGCTCTCAGTTCCAAAATGTTTATCGGGAGAAGAGACTCTTCCCGAGACCATAGGCCCTGAGCTTTCAGGGAGCCCCAGACCGCGCCCCAGCCTAACAGACTTGCGTCGGTCGTTACAATGATCCACTCCGGTCTGCGGAAGCACATTCCCTGAGACAGGTGATCCTGAAACAACCACCAGAGAAGAGAATCTCTGGTTTCCTGGTCCAGTTGGATTTGAGGAGACAAATCTGCATAATCCCCATTCCACTGTTTGAGCATGCACAATTGTAGTGGCCTGAGATGAATTCGAGCAAAAGGGACTATTGTCCATTGCTGCTACCATTAATCCGATTACCTCCATGCACTGAGCTACAGATGGCCGAAGAATGGAATGAAGAGCTCGGCAAGTGCTTAGAAGCTTTAACCTTCTGACTTCCGTCAGAAATATTTTCATTTCTACCGAGTCTATTAATGTTCCCAGGAAGGGAACCCTTGTGAGCGGGGACAGAGAACTTTTTTCGGTGTTCACCTTCCACCCGTGAGACCTTAGAAAGGCCAGAACAATATCCGTATGAGCCTTGGCTCTGAGAAAAGACGACGCCTGTATTAAGATGTCGTCCAGATAGGGTGCTACTACAATGCCCCGCGGTCTTAGTACCGCTAAAACCTTTGTGAAAATTCTTGGAGCGGTGGCCAACCCGAAGGGAAGGGCCACGAACTGGTAATGCTTGTCCAGAAAAGCGAACCTTAGGAACTGATGGTGATCTTTGTGGATAGGAATATGAAGGTACGCATCCTTTAGATCCACGGTAGTCATATATTGACCTTCCTGGATCATCGGTAAGATTGTCCGAATGGTCTCCATCTTGAAGGATGGAACTCTGAGGAATTTGTTTAGAATTTTTAGAGCCAGGATTGGTCTGAATGTTCCTTCCTTTTTGTAAAAACCCAGTCCCTGTTCTGTAATTGGGACTGGATATATCACTCCCATCTTGAGTAGATCTTCTACACAGCGTAAGAACGCCTCTTTCTTTGTCGTGTCTGTAGACAGACGAGAAATGTGGAACCTTCCCCTTGGAGGAGAGTCCTTGAATTCTAGATAACCCTGAGCAACTATCTCTAATGCCCAGGGATCGGGAACATCTCTTGCCCAAGCCTGAGCAAAGAGAGAGAGTCTGCCCCCTACCAGATCCGGTCCCGGATCAGGGGCTACCCCTTCATGCTGTCTTAGTAGCAGCTGCAGGCTTCTTGGCCTGTTTACCCTTGTTCCAGCCCTGCAAAGGCTTCCAGGTTGCCTTGGGCTGTGAAGAGTTACCCTCTTGCTTTGTGGTCGCAGAGGTTGAAGCAGGACCGCTCCTGAAGTTGCGAAAGGAACGAAAATTAGCCTTGTTTTTAGCCTTAAAAGGCCTATCTTGCGAGAGGGCATGGCCCTTTCCCCAGTGATATCCAAAATAATCTTTCAACTCGGGCCCGAAAAGGGTCTTTCCCTTGAAAGGAATATTCAGTAACTTAGTCTTAGACGACACATCGGCTGACCATGATTTAAGCCAAAGCGCTCTGCGCGCCATGATGGCAAAACCAGAATTTTTCGCCGCTAACTTAGCTAATTGGAAAGCGGCATCTGTGATAAAAGAATTAGCCAGCTTTAGAGCCTTAATTCTATCCATAATTTCATCATATTAGGTCTCCGTCTGGAGCGACTCCTCCAGCGCCTCAAACCAGAAAGCCGCTGCAGTAGTTACAGGAATAATGCAGGCAATAGGTTGGAGAAGGAAACCCTGTTGAACAAATATTTTCTTTAGTAAACCTTCTAATTTTTTATCTATGGGATCTTTAAAAGCACAACTGTCTTCAATTGGTATGGTTGTGCGCTTGGCTAGTGTTGAAACTGCCCCCTCTACCTTAGGGACCGTCTGCCATGCGTCCCGCCTGGGATCAGTTATGGGGAACATTTTCTTAAAGATAGGGGGGGAACAAAGGGTACACCTGGTCTCTCCCACTCCCTATCCACAATATCCGCCACCCTCTTCAGGATCGGAAACGCATCAGTGTATACAGGGACTTCTAGATATTTGTCCATTTTACACAATTTCTCTGGGACCACCATGGGGTCGCAATCATCCAGCGTAGCTAATACCTCCTTAAGCAGCATGCGGAGGTGTTCCAGCTTAAATTTAAACGCTAAGGAATCTGATTCTGCCCGCTGAGAAACCTTTCCTGTGTCAGAAATTTCTCCCTCGGACAGCACATCCCTCACTGCCACTTCAGAGTGTTGTGAGGGTACAACGGATAAATCATCCAAAGCTTCTGATTGCTCATCCTCTGTTCTTAAAACTGAGCTATCACGCTTATTAGGAAAAACTGGCAGTTTGGATAGAAAAGCCGCAAGGGAATTATCCATGACTGCTGCTAATTGTTGTAATGTAATAGGGGCTAATGCGCTAGAGGTACTAGGCATCGCTTGCACGGGCATAACTGGTGTTGACACATGGGCAGAGGAAGGTGGGCTATCCTCATTACCTTCTGTCAAAGAATCATCTTGGGATACATTTATAAGTGAAACATCGTGATCTTTAAAATGCTTAGACCCACTAGCACACTTAAAACACAAATGTAAAGGGGGTTCCACCCTGGCCACTAAACACATAGAGCAACGTCTATCTGTAGGCTCAGACATGTTAAACAGACTTAGACAGCACTCAAATACAGAAAAATAAAATTTTTGAAAAATCAGTACTGTGCATTTAAATAATAAAAAGCGCACACTTTTTTTACTAAATCTCAAAAAATAACCCAATCTTTATGAAATTTTCACCATATGATCCTAATGCTTTGAAATGATTGCACAGTGAATTTCAAGTCAATTAACCCCTTAATGGCCAAACCGGAGCAAAGTAAAGCTGGCAACCGGTTAGCAAACTACAGCACCATGCCACAGCAATCTGCTGTGGCCCTACCTTCCTTGGGGATTAGTTTTGATCGAAAATAAGCCTCTATGAAGTCCTCAAGTAATCTTTGGACCCTCCACGTGAAGCTGCATGAAGCTGTCTGTAATAACAACTGCACAATTGAGGCGCAAAATTTAGGCCCCCTCCCTCTCCACTCTGGAGTTGTGGGGCCTTCACAAGCCTAAATAGGTGTCTAAATATATGCCATGTGGAATAAACCCCATAAAACCTTCCAAATGTAATAAACACTTGTAAAAAGATCAGATTTTTGTTATAAAATAATCGATTGCCCCTTAACAGTGTCCACCAGTGTTTTGAGCCCTTTTAAATAAGCATTCCTTCTATACTAAGTTTCAGAATATGGCTTACCTTTCCCACATGGGGATTCTTGTCAGTCTTCTAGCATTACTAAGTCTTGACTAGAATAAAATGACTGAAACATACCTTATAGCAGTTAAGCCTGCAAACTGTTCCCCCCAACTGAAGTTTTCTGGTACTCCCCAGTCCTGTGTGGGAACAGCAATGGATTTTAGTTACAACATGCTAAAATGGTTTTCCTCTCAGCAGAAATCTTCATCATTTTCTGCCACAGAGTAAATAGTACAAACCGGCACTATTTAAAAATAACAAACTCTTGATTGAAGAAATATAAACTACAAATCTAACACCACATTCACTTTACCCTCCCGTGGAGATGCTACTTGTTAGAGTGGCAAAGAGAATGACTGAGGGGGCGCAGCCTGAGGGGGAGCTATATGGACAGCTATGCTGTGTGCTCTCTTTGCCACTTCCTGTAGGGAATGAGAATATCCCACAAGTAAGGATGAATCCATGGACTGGATACACCTTGTAAAAGAAATACACATTTTTTAAACTAATTACACCTAATCTAATCCCCCTAATAAAAATAAAAAAGCCCCCCAAAATAAAAAAAGCCCTAACCTATACTAAATTACAAATAGCCCTTAAAAGGGCTTTTTGCGGGGCATTGCCCCAAAGTAATCAGCTCTTTTACCTGTAAAAAAGTACAATACCCCCCAACATTAAAACCCACCACCCACACATTCAACCCTACTCTAAAACCCACCCAATCCCCCTTAATAAAACCTAACACTAACCCCTTGAAGATCACCCTACCTTGAGAAGTCTTCACCCAACCGGGCCGAAGTCCTCAACAAAGCCGGGCGAAGTGGTCCTCCAGACGGGCAGAAGTCTTCATCGAATCCGGGCAGAAGAGGTCCTCCAGACGGGCAGAAGTCTTTATCCATCTGGCGCGGAGCGGGTCCATCTTCAAGACATCCGACACGGAGCATCCTCTTCATCCCACGGCTACTGGAACAATGACGGGTCCTTTAGATGACGTCATCCAAGATGGCGTCCCTTGAATTCCGATTGGCTGATAGAATTCTATCAGCCAATCGGAATTAAGGTAGAAAAAATCCTATTGGCTGATACAATCATATGCTATAATAATCTGAATTAATTTAACCTAAACTTTTCTTTTTTAAAGTTGTTAGGGTTGCCACCTTTTCTTTAAAAAAATACCAGCCATGAGTGAGGGTGGAGCAAAAAAAGGGCGAGTCACAAAAGTGTGGAGCCAAAAAAGAGATAAATATCATGTAGTTACGAAATATATTGTTATAGCTATTAATAGCAAATTTCACCACACAGCACATTACACAAACCCTATGTGCAATTTGCATAAACCAAACAAAATGAGGTCACCTTCCCACCTATCGCAATCCTTGATCTCATAGATAGGGTATAAAGTCTGCTAAAATTTTATTTAAAAAATATAAGAAAATATGTTGAATATACTATAGCACTTAATGTACATGAGATATGATTTCTATTTCAAAATCTTTCAAAAGGAAAAAAAACTTCAAATACTACATCCCTGTTGTTTCCCTTTACCCAAGTTAAACCTGGGGGAGATCTCATTGTTCACTATTACAGAGACAGTAGTGTTTGAGTAGACCCTACCTATATATTTTGCAAAGTGGCCTTTTATATTGAATCTGCTTAAACAAGATGTTAAGTATGGCCATTCCACCCTATCGAAAGGCATATTCGGCATTTGGAGCCAAAAGAAGTGCATTTGGTATTATTGGCTCTTTTCTTGTTTTTTCAAAAATAATTCACAAAAACTGTACAAATGTTTTCAGTTGATGACCTGCCTTGTATAAACCCTGTTTGATCACCTCTGGAAGCATTGTTTTTAACCTAGATGCTAAAATTTTGGTTAGAATCTTATAGTCTTGATTAAGGAGCAAGATAGGGCGGTACGAGGTGACATTTAGCGGATCCCAATGATATTGGCAGCCAAAAAGGTCTCGGAGGGTGGAATGTTACCAAAACAAAATAAGCGTTAAATAGCTCTGTCAGGGTATTCACTATCTGGGTATTCAGGATTTTATACCATTCTATAGGTAGTTAATCCGGACCAGGTGATTTCCCTGCTGTCAACCCTAGTAAGGTTTTATTGACTTCCTCATTTGTTTTAGGAGCTTTTAATGTCTTCTGATGAGTTTGAGTGATCTTTGGAATATTAATATTACTATTTTTTTTAATATGCCCTTCCTCTTTATTCTTCTTTATTGGAGTAGTAATTCTGAAATTCCTCAACCAAGTCCGGGTTTGTTTTGAAGATCTTTGCACTTTTATTAATGAGGCCAGGAGTTTCCCCGAACGGTTACCAAATTTATAAAATTGTCTTTAAGTTTTTTAATGCCCCTAGCTGCCTGATGGGATGGTTATAAATCCATTTTTTTTATCTGAAAAATATTTCCTCCGCAAGAAAAACTGACTTAATCAATAGATAGTTACTATAAGAGTTTGTTAATTTCTCAGTTAGGTATTTGAATTGTTTCTGGGTGGCCTTATTATATTTTTTAACATAAGAGGCGATCTCTCCTCTAATTACTGCCTTTCCTGCCTCCCATAATGTTTGTATATTACTACATCCCTTATTGTTACTTAGTTATTCTTCCTATTTTGTGCTAATAAATTCTTCCGAGCCGTATAGGAATTTATGGAATTTAAAGCTCAGACTGCCAGGTGTCAAGAAGAACTCCCTTGTTTTCTTGTGTTTAATTGTTTATTTGGTTAAGTAATGTAATACTATTGTATCCTGTAAAAGGGCGTCTTCCCTCTATCTAATGTACTATACTCTTCCAATCCCCCACCTAGGGAGTGTCAACCAGGTGGGAGACCTGCATAAATACTGGGCATATAGCCCTCAATAAAACACATTCTGTTTTACCCTCAAGATGGAGCTTGGTCTCATGTTTGGGGGGAATTAACTGGGTTTGTGTGTTGCTGATCCCATATTCAGGGCATCTTTCATCTGGTATTAACCCTTGATATCTGGGTTATACCATAACAACTGGTGGCAAGCGACGGGATGAACCTCATCGCCCAGAAGAGCTACCCTTAAAGACCTGCTAGAACAACGGGGCCGACAAGCCAGTAACCTCAGGAAGAGGGAGATTATTACAATACTGACTGAAATGGATGGAGTACCATGGCCCAAAGTAACCAATGAGCCCAGCATATCAGACAGAACCCCCGAAGAAGCAAGCTTTGACCGGGTGGTTAAAATAAGACTGGCACATTATGGCCCCAACCCGTCTGCCGAAATTATCGACCGGGTCATAGCAGCTGTGGAGGCCAACCTACTTCGCCAAAGCGGCATTGCAGCAGCCCAAGTCACAGCAACCCCAGTGGAAAAAAGAAAGGTACATTTTGCAGCTTTTAAAAACTTCCTGGAAACAGAAGGAGAGATTGATGGGTACCTTGCGGATTTTGAGAGGCAATGTGCCCTACACAAGGAACCCGCAGAGGACTGGGTCACGATATTATCCGGAAAATTATCCGGCCGGGCCAGCGAGGCTTTTCGGGCCATTCCGGATGTCGGGGATTATAATGCTGTAAAAGAGGCGCTGCTCTCCTGGTATGCAATTACACCGGAGGCATACAGGAGACGGTTCAGAGATGCTGTTAAACTAGCTGGAGATTCCTACATTGAGTGGGCATGTAAGGTGCACCGCACAGCAGCTCACTGGATGGCGGGGTGCCAAGCCGTATCTGGGGAAGAGGTGCTGCAGCTATTCCTGTTGGAACATTGCTTTGACAAGTTATCAGCATGAAGCTGCTCGCCTGGCAGATGAGTATACTGAGCAAACTGGACACTGCTACCACTAAGCGCCCTGCCAGAGTGGAGTACCGACCCACAGTCACCCCAGCAGCTACCAGTTACCAACCCCCGGCGCACCGCTCTACCACACCGCCTCCAGCCACAAACTATCCTCTGACAACCCGGTTCAACTCACGGGACTACTCACAACCTATTCGGTGCTCTGGATGTAAGCAACTAGGGTACAAAAGACCAGAATGTCCCCTAAACACAGCGAACCAAGCACAGTCCTGGAGGAGACCCGCCGGCGGAAACCCACGTAACCCTCAGCCTGCTGCCCACTGCGTAGAGGAGGAAGAATGCTGGGGCATCCTACATGAAGCAGGCCCCGTGCAAGCTGCACCGGCAACTGGTTAAAGTGAATGGGAAGGAGGTCAGTGGTCTACGGGATACTGGTGCTACCATGACCTTGCTCCAAAAGAACTTGGTGTCTGAGAACCAGCACACCGGAGACACTGTGGCTGTGAGGGTAGCAGGGGGCGCTGTGTTCCACCTACCTGTTGCCCGGGTACATTTGGATTGGGGAGTGGGCTCTAGACATGTGAATGTGGGGGTCATGTAGGACTTACCAGTTGATGTTCTCCTTGGAAATGGCTTGGCCCCCTTGTTTCTGCCTACGCTCCCATGGGTCCCGCCGATGTTAACCCCGTGCCCAGATCTGTGCTACCGAGACTGACCCACCTGCTGCTAAGCCCCAGGACGCTGAGCTCAGTAAATCTCTATCCGCTATTGATACGTGCAAGTCCCGTTACAACGCAGTGATGAAGGAGAAGAGTCAAGTAGAGGATGAAATGGTCACGTTAAATAATCACGTAACAGTGCTAGCGGGAGAGAAGAGGAGCACAGAGGAAAAAGCACGTTTAGAACGGGAATCTCTGCTAGACAAGCTGCACCGACAGACCGCAGAAAACACCAGCTTGAGAGTGGAACATGAAACAGTAAAGACAAACTTAGCGACACTGGAGAAAAAGCTGATGCTGGCTCATAGTGAGGTACAGCAACTCAAGGGCAACTTTCGTCAGTATGAAGGGCTTGTGGATACCTATAAAGAGCAGGTACAAAAAACTTGTAAAGAAGCCGATGAGATTTGTCTCCAACTGGAAAGAAGCGTCTCTAAAAACAAAAACTTGAAGGACTATTGTTTACTGTAATTAAGTTTAAGTGATAAGCGTTTTCACATTGTTTAATCAGACTGCCAGGTGTCAAGAAGGACTCCCTTGTTTTCTTGTGTTTAATTGTTTATTTGGTTAAGTAATGTAATTCTTCCAATCCCCCACTTAGGGAGTGTCAAACAGGTGGGAGACCTGCATAAATACTGGGCATATAGCCCTCAATAAAACACATTCTGTTTTACCCTCAAGATGGAGCTTGGTCTCATGTTTGGGGGGAATTAACTGGGTTCGTGTGTTGCTGATCCCGTATTCAGGGCATCTTTCATCTGGTATTAACCCTTGATATCTGGGTTATACCATAAAAACTGGTCTAGGGAGAGTACAAGTATTATGTCTCATAGGGTTAGTCCTATATACTTTTGCTGTACAGAGAGGCTCTTTCTCTTTTGATAGACCCACTAGTGCTGGTAATTGTGTTTCTACAAATTATTTTGAATCAGTTTTCTTTATTGTTTCTGAAATACCCAGTATTCTTAATTTTTTTTCTGCCTAGAGTGGTTTTCTAGGGTTTCTATTCTCAACATTAAAGATTACACATATATTTGACAATATAAACCCTTAATATGGGGTTTTGTTAATCAGAGGACCTGATTTCCTTACTACAAAGGGCATAAAACCTGAAATATCGCCTATTAGAAGAGGAGTGATATCTATCTCTGCTGTGGTTGGCTTAAGACTGTTCTACATCTACAAGTTGTCATTTGTGTAAAGGAGGTGGGCCAGCATCTACCTTAAAGATCTACCGCAAGTGATTTAGCTGTTTGGCACTCTTCATTTTGACCTGATAAAATAAAATATTTTTCCTGCTGTGCCTACAAGAGGACTGTAAAAAGCCAATGGTTTCCTCATTCGACTGACTGTCACATCTATAGAGGTCATCTGATATCAAGCACCACTTGCATCCTTGGGGTCCTTTTTCACTCTTTTTTTGGATTGGACGATAAGAACTATTGTATTATATTATATGAATCCTGTAATTTATATAATCTGTAATGCTATTAATTTTGTTTAAAGTGTTCTGGGGTAGGCTGGCCGTGCTTCTATTTGACTGCTTTAGCTGGAAAGTTGGTTAACAAAGTTGCAGTAGTGGTTATTTGACTGGTATACAATTTATCTTATAATTTAAGCATAATAAGGTTTTGATAACTACTACTTTCAAAGGGACAGTCAAGTCCAAAATTAACTTTTATTATTCTGATAGGGCATGTAATTTTAAACAACTTTCCACTTTACTTTTAGCACCAATTTTGCTTTGTTCCTTTGGTATTCTTTGTTGAAAGCTAAACCTAAGAAGTTGATATGCTATTTTTTTAGACCTTGAAGGCCGCCTCTAATATGAATGCATTTTGACAGTTTTTTACCACTAGAGGGTGTTAGTTCATGTGTTTCATATAGATTACATTGAGCTCACGCACGTGAAGTTACCTAGGAGTGGGCACTGATTGGCTAAAATGCAAGTCTTTTAAAAGAAATAAAATAAGGCGGCAGTTTGCAGAGGCATAGATACAAGGTTATTACAGAGGTAAAAAGTATATTGATATAACAGTGTTGGTTATGCAAAACTGGGGAATGGGTAATAAAGGGATTATCTATCTTTTTAAACAACAAAATTCTGGTGATGACTGTCCCTTTAAGCTCCTGTAAATAATTTAGCATAAGGTTCAAGACTACAGCATATGGAAAAGTTTCTTGTAAATAATACCATGCCGCCCAAAACCAATCCTGCGGATAAACAAGTAAGAACCTCACTAGATTAACTTACTGAAAAACCTCAATAGCAGATACAGAAGGTTCACAGTTGATAAGAAGTTCATAAAGATATTCAGATTTTATCCCAGGAAATCAGGTGCTTCCCGGATAGATAGGGAGAAGCTGAGCAAATGATATCAGACATAGAAGATTACAATACTCGCCTTAATGATAGGTTGTTGGAATTGGAGAAACAAAACAAGTACAAACTCGTAATACCGACGCTATTGCACCACTGATTGTATATAACTAGGTATTTAAAGGGACAGTCTACACCTTGGTGATCTTAAAGTCTTACCTTAGATTAAGCTGCAAATAGCCTCCTGTACCTTTTCTATATCATGCAGCAGGAACAGTAAAAAAGTTATTTTAAAATGAATATTGTTTCTGGCCACTTTGAAATGGCTGCCAAGCTCAGCCCACTGATGACATCATGATCTGGGCTGCATATGGCATCCAATCACAAAAGGCTCACTAGTTGGATTCAACAGATTGTCTTTGCTATTCAGCAGAGTGCCTAGAAGCAGCCCAGATCATGAGGTCATCAGTGGGCGGAGCTTGGCAGCCATTCATTTTAAAATAACTTTTTTACTGTTCCTGCTGCATGATATAGAAAAGGTGCAGGAGGCTATTTGCAGCTTAATCTAAGGTAAGGCTTTAAGATCACCAAGGTGTAGACTGTCCCTTTGACTACCTATTATCTATGTTTGTGATGGCTATTTCTACTTCTACAAATAAATTTGTGAAGTTTATATTTGAAACCGTGTGCAGCCCTTCTATTGTTTGTACTATTTTGGGCGGATGGTTCCTGCATCCTAGAGCTTTGCATCTTACCAAGATTGAGGTCTGTCGGCTGGAGTATTCCACGTTCTCTTGGCGGATGACGTCACTCACCCGGGACGCTGCATCGTTGGATGGTCCGTCGGCTGTTGCGGCTGTGATTCCACTTTGTTAGACTGTCCCTTTAACTTCTGCAAGGTCATCTATAGAGCAGGAATGTACTACTGGGAGCTAGCTAGACATATCTGGTGAGGCACATGTGTGTAGCCACCAGTCAGCCCCCAGTAGTACATATATTTGAAGTGAACAGAAGTGAAATTAAAAGTATCATAAAATTACACATTTTATCTGAATCATGAAAGTGTCATTTCCTATCCCTTTAAGTATGATTTAAGTAACAGAAAATGTCTGGTGATAATTAATCTGGGTTGGTATAGGTTGGGGGTTAATTTGATATTGTTTTATGTACTGTTAAAGGGACAGTAAAGTCAAAATTAAACTTAAATGGATTGGATAGAACATGACATCTCAATTTTCCAATTTACTTACATTATCAAGTGTCCTTAGTTCTCTTGGTATCCTTTGTTAAAGAGTAATCCTAGGTGAACTCAGGAGTGTGTACGTGTCTTCAGCCAGCAGAGTTTCCAACAACATTTATAGCAATGTTTTATATATAGTAACAAACACTGCTGCACAGTGCACACGCCCCTAAGCTCATATCAGACTACTAGGTTTACTCTTTAACAAAGGACACCAAAAGAACAAAGCAAATTAAATAATAGAAGTAAATTGTAAAGTTGGGTAAAATTGCTGCTCTATCTCAATAATCAGCGTTTAACTTTGACTGTCAGTTTTGGTTTCTGTCTTTTGACCCCTTAACGATTAATGACGTATGGGGTACGTCCTCTAAAAAAATACAGTTAATGACCGAGGTCGCACCCCGTACGTCGTTGCTCTTTGAAAGCGGTGGAAGCGATCCTGATCACTTCCAGCTGCTTTTCGGTTATTGCAGTGGCCCTCTCTGCACCGGACATCGATGGCCGCTGTCGTTGGTGGGTGGAAGCCGATGTGGAATGCAGGTGGGTGGCCACCGATGAGTGCTTGCGGTAAGAAGGGGGCGTGGTCACTGGGGGCGCACACAGACGTGCGTGCATGCACGGGGGGCGGTGGGCAGGCACGTGCACGGGGCGGGAGTGGGTGGGAACCGCTACACTAGAAAAAAATGTAATTGTAATAAGTGGGAGAAAGGGGAGAGGGAATGGGTAAATAAAAGATCTAAGGGGTCTGGGAGGCATGGGGGGGAAGCTACACTACAGAATTAAAAAAAAAAAAAAAAATTATTTTTTTTTTGTAAACTGGGTATTGGCAGACAGCTGCCAGTACCCAAGATGGCTCCCAATAAGGTAGAGGGGGAGGGTTAGAGAGCTGTTTGGGGGGATCAGGGAGGTTGGGGGCTAAGGGGGGATCCTACACAGCAGCATATGTAAATATGCTAAAAACATAAAAAATAAATTTAAAAATACCTTTTATTTTAGTACTGGCAGACTTTCTGCCGGTACTTAAGATGGCGGGGACAATTGTGGGGTGGGGGAGGGAAAGGAGCTGTTTAGAAGGGTTCAGGGGGTGTGATGTGTCAGGTGGGAGGCTGATATCTACACTAAAGCTAAAATTAACCCTGCAAGCTCCCTACAAGCTCCCTAATTAACCGCTTCACTGCTAGACATAATACACGTGTGATGAGCCAAAGCCATATATGTCTGCTATTTCTGAACAAAGAGGATCCCAGAGAGCATTTACAACTATTTGTGCCATAATTGCACAAGTTGTTTGTAATTAATTTCAGTGAGAAACCTAAAGTTTGTGAAAAAGTTTGTGAAAAAGTGAACGATTTTTTTTATTTGATCGCATTTGGCAGTGAAATTGTGGCATGAAATATACCAAAATGGGTCTAGATTAATACTTTGGGTTGTCTACTACACTAAACTAAATATAAAATTAACCCTACAAGCTCCCTAATTAACCCCTTCACTGCTTGGCATAATACACGTGTGGTGAGCAGCGGCAATTATCGGCCTTCTAATTACCAAAAGCAATGCCAAAGCCATATATGTCTGCTATTTCTGAACAAAGGGGATCCCAGAGAAGCATTTACAACCATTTATGCAATAATTGCACAAGTTGTTTGTAAATAATTTCAGTGAGAAACCTAAAGTTTGTGAAAAAAATTGTGAAAAAATGAACAATCTTTTTTTATTTGATCGCATTTGGCGGTCAAATGGTGGCATGAAATAGAACAAAATGGGCCTAGATAAATACTTTGGGATGTCTTCTAAAAAAAATATACATGTCAAGGGATATTCAGGGATTCCTGAAAGATATCAGTGTCCCAATGTAACTAGCGCTACTTTTGAAAAAAAGTGGTTTGGAAATAGCAAAGTGCTACTTGTATTTATTGCCATACAACATGCAAAAAAAGCAAAGAACATGTAAACATTGGGTATTTCTAAACTCAGGACAAAATTTAGAAACTATTTAGCATTGGTGTTTTTTGGTGGTTGTAGATGTGTAACAGATTTTGGGGGTCAAAGTTAGAAAAAGTGTGTTTTTTTCAATGTTTTCCTCATTTTTAATAATGTTTTTTATAGTAAATTATAAGATATGATGAAAACAATGGTATCTTTAGAAATTCCATTTAATGGCGAGAAAAACGGTATATAATAAGTGTGGCTACAGTAAATGAGTAAGAGGAAAATTACAACTAAACACAAACACCGCAAAAATATAAAAATAGCCTTGGTCCCAAACAGACAGAAAATGGAAAAGTGATGTGGTCATTAAGGGGTTAATGAGGTTTTTCCTAATTATTCTGTGATATTGTGTTTTTAATTATACAAAAAAACACAAAATACTGGTCTGGATTACAATCACTTTTTATTTGCATGGAAAAAACATTGTATATCATTATATAGTAAAAAGCAGCATTACATGATATATGCACACAATGGTATAAATATACCTAACACTTGTGCTCTTGCTACAAAGGGATTCATCAGATATATAATGTTCCCTTTATATATACAGTGTGTGCTATTATCAGTTCTTGTGGCTTCTAACTAACATGAAAACATCTAAAAGACATAATATCAAGTTACAGAACATGACACACATATTACATACCCAGTATACATGTAGGTTATAGTAGCCATTTAAATTAAACTGATTATGATCACATATGTACCGGTTACTGATATTGTGTCTCGTTAAATAAAATCAGTTTCCCCTCAGTAATTCTTCTGGTAAATAACATGTACAATGCTAAGCATCTATTGCTATAAGAAAAGGTTTATCCACATAATGTGCACATTAAATATATCTCCCAGATGTCAATCATTTAAGACTGATGTTCTTCTTTATATAATTCTCTAACACTCTATTCATATAAAGACTCCTTTATTCTGTAAATATAATTATTTTCTCCCCTATGTAAATCAAATGTACAACTCCTTACACTGGCATATTAATAAACAACACTGGGGGTGCTTTGGTGGTGAATGGTTGTGTAAACTGGTCAGTATGAGGACAGATTTGTATATTCCTGTGTGGTGTTTGGATTCTATCACATTTATATGAGAGAAACTGAGGTGCACATATATAGAGGAACAAAGGACAGCAGGAGAGCACTTCCAATCTGGGTCTTTTATAACTGGGATTTAGAAAGTATTAGTTACAATAACATCTCTTTTGATGCTTCTATTTAGAGAGTTTGTCCTCTTTAGGATAATTGTAAAGAGGTTTGTACACTCTGTATATAAAGTTTATTTGTGTTTAAATATTTGGTGTTTTGTGATACCCGATTTCAATAAAAACCTTTTTTCCACTTTCTAAACATGTGAAAGGTTTCTTCCCTTGTGAATCCTTTCATGAGTTTTCAGATTACTAATTTGTGTAAACCCTTCTCCACACTCTGTACATGTGAAAGGTTTTTCCCCTGTGTGAATCCTTTCATGCATTTTCAGGTCACTCTTGTGTAAAAAAAAATCCACACTCTGTACATGTGAAAGACTTTTCTCCTGTGTGACTGCTTTCATGATATTTCAGATCACTCTTTTATGTAAAACTTTTTCCACACTCTGTACATGTGAAAGGCTTTTCTCTTTTTTGTGACTCCTTTCATGAATTTTTAGACTACTTTTGTGTGTAAAACATTTCCAACACTCTGTACATGTGAAAGGCTTTTCTCCTGTGTGACTCCT